>NW_019214359.1:0-100701 GCF_002532875.2 Varroa jacobsoni | reverse complement strand
ATAGATAGATAGATAGATAGATCAATCGTATAATATGTCCTGGTAGCTGGAATGTTTTCGTTGGCGTTTGCGGATGGGCTTACAGGATAGAATTACAGATATGACCTAAAAAAATAGAGAAATCTTAACATAATCTTAATAAAATTGCAATTTTAATAATGTTAAGAAAACCTTGTTAGTAATGTTCGAGAGTGTTTTATTCAAGCGTCACGATTACCATGTAGCATCAGTGGTAATTTGTACTTCTTATATGTGCAGCGTGCAGAATGACGGACGGTGTCGGGTATGGCCGCTCGTTTGTATGAACTGCAGCGATGTCGTAAACAGCCGTACAGAGCATTACCCATCGAGCGTAAATAACAACGGGGAATAGACGCTAAAGAATGCTTTTTATTCTGTAATGGACGTATTCGTTCTTACCTGATACACGATTTGCTCAGCCTCGATTGAGTTTCATTCCTGGAGAAAGCTTCCATAGTTTAAGCGCGGCATTTTATTAATGGAACTTGCCCAAGATACTATTGAGTTTTTCATTTCATCATATTTCCATTATTCCTTCTGTGTTTTTTTGTGTTTGTTTAATGTAAAATGAAGGAATTCATTTGCATGTGCCAGTTATATCCAGAAATGTTTTATCTAGGTTTTAGCAGACCTACTACAGACTACGTATCGACGATGATCGGCATATTAGCGTGATTTTTATGACGACTATCACACATACCATAGACACATGTTCATCATACTGAAATCTGCATATACAGATATATATATATATATATATATACTTCTACAGCTGATGTAGTCATCGTATTTGGCGACGCCTTACCGCCGCTAATCAACTACGCCAGACGACTACTGTGACGAGGTCGTCAATACTTTCGATCAAGCGAATATATCTGTATGTGTCGTACAAAGGTAGTTCGTATAATGTGGGCCTTATTGCGCGCTCCTACTCGCGTTTCGTGTGGTAGCTACAACTTTCACTTTTGCATCTATTATATAGCGTGTCGAACGTAAAATAGATTACCAACGTAGACGTCCATGCGGCGTATTTACGCTTGCAGATTTTGCCGGTAGGGACACTCGGTACTGCCAATACGTCGTTGTCTGTGCTGTTAGCATCGTGGCGATCGATGGTGGTAACTATGTTTTGGAGATTTCTCCACCGAAATCTCGTTTCCAATCACAAACAAGTAACGATATTTCGTCATAGCGGCGACCCTGGCGGTTTTGTCCGAAGCAGCATCCGCTATTCCCAAAGATACGTAGAGATGCTAGCGCCAGTGAGTCTGCTACTTGTCCGCCAGCGGTCCGTTTGATTGTCTTGTGTGCCAGTCCAGCGACTTAATGTCTAGTTGTCGTGACAGCTATGCACGAGTAAACCCTTCTTTTTTTGCTTACAAGTGAGTTTGTATCGTTATAATTTGTCGTTCAATTACCCGCGCGTGAAAAAAGCGCCTAAGCTGTATTGGGACATTAACTTTGTTCACTTCCTCGGTCCTTCATGGCGACAGCGGCTCTAAAAGCAGGTTTTTATTAGCTGGAGAATAAGACGACGCATCGATTTGCAAGCAGATCCGCACAGGTTGTCTGTTATGGTGTGCACGTCCTGGCCAACTTTGATAACGTCGCTTCTTCGTTCGCCTGCCCAGCCGTTCGTGTCATCAACAACCACAAAAAAATAGTCACAGGAACGATGACAGATTGGTGATACATGTTGTTTAAATAGAATTACGTATGCGTAAGTATATTTGAAAGTCGCCATAGAAAGGTAAGAGATAAGCGATGTTCATACGACGACCAAAAAGTCGCCATGCTGTGTGTTAAATTAGCGACAATATCTATAGGCTTTTGTGGACTTGACACAAACAATAGCAAATCAACTGATCGGACATACCCGCAATACTGCTTTCACTGTTATAACTTACCGTTGAAAAGTAATTAACCAGTCATTTTTGCTCATCATGTTAAGAAGGACAGACACGCTTGTTCTTTCGAATATGGTCGGATCGGATCCGACCGGACCGAACACCAATCACCAAAATATCGAAATCTGCTAATTATCTATACGTTAATTATTTGCCCTCGCTTGCTCCTGAGAAAATTAAATGACAAAGATTGTTTCACCGCAGCCACGCGCATAGTAGTTGTAGTGCATTCATCAATTTGGCCTTCGTTGCTTTTTCTCCATGCTCCCCCATAGCTGTTACGTCCCCCATTTTCCATTTTGCCAGCCATTTTGCGTTCGTCGTTCTCATCGGAAAGCTGACAGACCCTGTAATCTTCACTACGTGTCCATCAGCTCGTCGACTGCATGTTACCGTCACTCTTCAAGCATCGTCGCTTCTTTTCAGCCGTCTTCATCGCTCGCTATTACCACCTCAGCATCCACGTATGCTGTCACTGCGATGAGGGGTTTCGAGATTGTCTAACCACAAGGGAAATTTTAGACGAGATGAAACGAGAAGACAATGACAAACGAAACATTTATCTCAGTGAGGAGTAGAAGAAGCATGCATCGGAGAAAACTAAGTCGAGAAACACTAAGTGAAGATTCGAAGATCTGAAGATCTTTTCCAAGCGACGTATTATGGCTGCTAAGGCTACGCTTTATACCGGCCGGCTGATCGTTGTTGTACCTGCCTAGCTTCTGCGTGGTTCACCACTGTCGATAATTCCTTCCGTTTGTGTTTGTCTGTCCGCGTCGTCCGTCTATTCAGTAGTTCACCACGGCGCCCGGTATGCTTGTGGTTTTTGCCTTGTCGCCCTTGTCAGCGTTGGCAACGGCGCCGGTACTGTGAAAAAAGATAGAGAAAAGGGAAACAGAGCTTCTACGCTTTCCATGTTATGCAGCTCGACAGTGGCATTCATCGACGACTATAGCTTAAATTGCCTGTTAACTGGTGCATGGTCGAGAGCGGCATGGTGCCACTGACCAATTGATCCGTAGATCGATGCCTACCAATACTATGAGCAGAATTAGCACAAAAGCGTCGTTGCCACTGCTGTCGGCAACAGTTCACCTCACCCAGCCATTCATCCCTTGACACCTCTGCTGTTGCCGCCGCCGTCGTCGTCGTCGTCCACGTTGCCTCTTATCACTATCAATGGCAACGTTGGCCATCGGCTCACTTGTTCACAAGAATGCTACCCATGCATGTCTGTCTCTGAGTTTGCTGTTGGTTCCTCAATCCGCCATTATGGAACCAATATACTTGATACGCCTCGCACATGCACCGACCTGTCTGGTGCCAATAGCGGGCTGCTCCACAACGCCACCGTCTACAGCGGCATCGGCGGTAGGCGCTAGTGACGCTGCTCGTGGCCGCTGCATGGCTTACCGCGCAAGTAAACAGATGTCAACTAAAGTAGCGCAGCAAACGGCAGTCAGAGTTGGTGGAAGTTTATCGAAACAAAGAGAAGGTACAGACAGAAGCTGAACAGCAGACAATCGATTCGACGTTCCTGTTGGCCGCAAAATCGTAACGACGCGCGCGAGAGGCCGATAGGGATCGACCAATCAAGCTGGTAGCAAAAGAGACACCTAAACATACGCACGCTAATATCTTGTATTGCTTGCGTACTGGCCCTGTATATTGATTGACAACTTTGTACGGCCCGACCGAACAAACATTTTATGATAGCAAGAAAAGTTTTTGCATTTTGCCGTGGATAACTCTGACACAAAGTCGATATCAACACAACCGGACGTAAGTAGGTAGCCGAGCTATCGAAAGCCATCAGATCGTAGATGGCTCCGAGACAGACGGCGATATAATCGCTTTGCTAAGGATTCGGTCTCCTGTGGATCGAGGCTGAATGAGGCGTGTGAACAGTTAACGGAAACGTGTGTGTTTTTAGCGAAAAATAACGAGCGTGCTGTCAAGTTTGAAAATTGCAAAAACTTGCTGAGATTTGTAAATTATTCAGAGATGAGCCATTATTCTAGTTGGATATGGCAAGTATGAGTGCCAAAAACGTCGTCGCTACCACATTTGTCTTTTCTAGTGCCAGTATCGTGTTTGCTAATCGTCTGAAGAGCGCAACGAGCCCGCATAATGAAAAAGAAAAATTTGACAGTGTATTCATCTATGCGATTGAACAGCCATGATACACAGTCCAGCAAGGTTAAAATCTGCAAATCATACAGAAGCGCCACAGTCAGCGTGAGGTTAAATCACAATACGTTTAGCATTGATAACCCTTTTTCCTAATGAAACGATGTATCAATTGATTGTAAAATACTGAAAGCGAACGTGTGTCTCCAGAAAGTCTCGATATGTAACCCACCTCAAGCCGAGTACATCAATCCTGGCTGTCACCATTTTTAGGCTTCGAAAGTTAAATCGACTCCGGCTGTAAAAGCGTTTACAGTAAGTATCTCATCCGCAGTTCATTAGCTCTACTGAAAATCGCCCTCTACGAAACTTATTTCTTATGCATCAGGGTCACGAAACAGCGAAATGGTGCGTGAAAGCATGTGGTCCTATATATATTAGATATGGGCCCTTAGGTCCGTGATTATAAGGTTTCAGACGAACAATTAGGGATTCAGGTATCTAGAGCGGAAAAGCTTGAGCTTATATTATAGAATTATACATTTTAATTATATCTAATTATAATTTCTGCTGCTGCCCCCGCCTTTGAACCGAATAGTTTAAACCATTGTAACGAAGACGCATTTGGAGCTGTTTTACCTGTAGGACGTGTTTAACACACCCACCAAATGCGCTCATTATTAAGCCAATGCGGGATTGCTTTTTATACATTAACAGCACTTTAGACATGCCAGAACCATTCTACACCCGGAAAATGTCTTGTCAGGATATCAATGTTTATATATAGCTATACCTAATATGCGGCATATGTGTGTTGCATTGTATAACAAATTAATTAAATTAACACTTGGTCAATATCGAGCGCCAGTAAACTGTACCATCCAATTGACGATATGTGTCCTGACAAGCAAAGGTTGTCATCGTATGCTGAAGACCGTTGATTACGCCAGTGACACGTCATATTAGTAAGTGCGATACCGCGTTGCGTCTGTGAAGATTCGCGGTTTGTATGTTTGTCCATGATGAGTGAATTGTACAAGGCAAGCTCGGGGATTGCCGCTGATTCTGCTAGGCAGATGTCCAAGAAAACGGTAGGTCTTCTTAGCTTACTAGATCCTCTCTTTCCGTCCGTCTGTCTGTCTGTCTTTCTGTAGGTAGGAGATTGGAGCAAAAAAAGGTTCGCTGCCGAACAGATAGAACGGGGCTGAAGCTGGACAACTGAGGGACAATGAAGTAAGTTCTTCAAAAGGATGGAGGACTTTGACTGCTTCCGGTGCTACTTTTGCCCATTGGCCTGTCCGGTATTGCGAAGTCTGTGAAGTCCTTCTATGCTTTACATGGCATTTGCCGATGGCAAAAAATGGGCCGGATTCGACAACTCCAGGGACTATTGTTGAAGCCGGTAGAAATATTCTTATGTTCTACACGAAATATGCGCCTCGTATGCGTTGCCAAAGCATGCTCACCTACAGACCTATTGGCTCAATGCAGTGTCTGCACCAACGTCGCCAGTGTACCGTATTTGCTTGTTTTGCCAAATTAATTCGTAGGCTACGCCTGCCGAATCGGATATTTCTTCGGAAAAACATAGCACCACTAATGCCACCCACGCATTTGAGCTTGGCAAAACTGCCGTTAACATTCTCTGGAAGATCGAGGTCTTCTACTTGGCCGTCACTTGGGCGGATCACTGCTGCACTTATGCACTATATACTACTAAAAACTTTGTATTAGTAACGATCGTTTGATATGGTGTTAAGATATGTAAAGGTACAGGCCATTGCCTGACGAACGTCCAGGCCATTAACCTGCTCAGTTTTGTAGCGCACGCTGTTTCGGCCTTTCCAACCGCATCGACTGACTATCATGACTATTCAATTATGTGCTTAACACGACTACTTCGCCGATACACAAACGCAGTAATAGTTGGCGTTTTCTTTATCTTGATTATGAGATATGACATAGAAAGTCGATATTTAGTTACTAGCTGCCACCGTTACAAAAGCGGTGCTTGTTTTCGTTAAATTTGTATAGTTAGTTGAATTTGAAAGCTCACGTGACATTATGCGGAACGTGGGAAAAATTGTGTTTGATTATACAGGTTTTGAACAGACGGCGGTACAATATCACGCTGCTTGCCTCAGCACCATGGCAGTAATACAAATTCTGGTGACACTATATCACAATACAATGATAAGCTATATTAGATTTTGAACGAATATCTGTTTAATAAAAAAACAGCGCATAGTGTATATATATATATATATATATATATATATATATATAGGTCGTGCGCTAGCGTATACATAGATACACAAGCATCGTCACCATACAGAACCACAAAGCGACCTAAGTACGTCTCCGCCAGATATGAATCCCAACTGTAATCAACAGTTTCCGCCCAGCTAAAGCTAACTATCCTAACAAGCTGCACAAACATTTCCCTTCAACAAAATTATGAAACCAGGATTGCGCCACCTTCTCCTAAGACTTGCAACGACAAATTTAGTAGCAGCAGAAATGTTAGTATCGGCCGCTGCTCATGATCAGACAGTTTTTCTAGTTCATAACTTCCTCTTCCATCTGATTCACAGTTTCCTATAGGTGTTCCACGGTGGACTCACAGCTTTTCAGGATTCTTTGTCATTTGCGACTAGGCACACGTATATATATATATATGCCCCTACGTACAATTGGCATCGTGAGGCATCTGGTTAGCGGCGGTGGTAGTGGATTATCTTGGCAGTTGTAACCGTAAATCGTAACAGTGAGGTGATCCAACGTGGAATGAAGGCGTGTGTGTAAATGACTCCGTATATTAGTGCTATGTTTTTTGTCATTGCTTTCCGCCTCTAGTGCCTTAGAAGAACGATGACTAAGAGGCATAGTTAGCTAGTGCAGTAACCTGTTAATCGCCACAACTCTAGAACGAAAGAAAACACATGGCGTTTTTCATGGTATCATTTATTCGATGTTTTCTCGCATTTTTCACTGCTACTACTTGGTGCCACTGGAATCAATGTTAGTGTTTCTGCCCAATCGGATTTCTTAAATCTATTGATCCTTTACGACTATCTCGGAACAACCTTTGGGCCATTTATTTTTCAAACGTATCGCATAAAATAAACACTGCTATTATATTCGTGTTTTGGTACCCTGTTCGCTTACGCTGGCAGTTCAGTCATTCTTTGTGCAATAATGCAATATTTATAGGTGCAAATAATGTCCAATAGGTATGTCGCTAGGTTTCCCTGTACAAACAAATCGAAGACGCCGCGGTGACATTGGTTCAACGAGACCAATGCAGTTGTCTGTGAGTCAATGTTGACCTGCGCAGACAGACGCCTCAGCCATACCCTACTATCTTACAGCGTAGCAGCTGCTATTGCTATCATAATTAATTGCTCTTCTGAATATTGTCGCCGTTGTCATCACTGTGATTCTAGCATACCTGATCTTCGTCGGTCTGCAAAATCGGTCCTCTCTAACAGCTAATACGAGGTACAACCGCCAATAGACATCAACAGGCAACGAACGTCATCGACGTTCCAGAAGAACGAAAACGATGACGAAAGAAAAAGAAAGATAGCACAGAGAAATCACCGACCCAGAACGTGGTGGTCGTCTGAGTCGTGCTGGCGATAACTTACTGGCCTGTCTCGGTTGGATCAGTCCTTTGCCAAGATGCAGCTCCTTTAGCCGCTTTTACGTCAGCTCTATCTTGTCTGAATGAGCGCAAAACACGTTTCGACATTCGGAGCTTGGTTTCATCTCGTCGGACGCTTTGCGACTAGCTAGATGCATTGGCTAGCATAACGAGACACCAATGGAGAATGGTTTAAAGAAAGAACAGTAGAGAATAAAGAGAAGGAAAAATATTAATTTACAAAAATTATCTGAGATAATGAACAATATAGTAGCAGATCGTACAAAAAGAAAGCGAATTAGAAAGCAAGTAATAGGGACTTGTTTGCAATACCAGTAATTAACTAGAACATCGTCAATAATTCTATAGCATGTTATTGCGGTAATGACTTTTCTTCGAAGCAGTATAGCTTAGCCTGCACATACCTATATATATATATACGCAGTAACCTGGCAATAATTGTACATAGAACTGTAATACACAGAAATTATGAAGCATATGTGTAACGTTTACTCACACAGAACACTGCCATCGATCAGTCGCTTTGGTAGCCTATTTCAGTTGATCCATAATCCAGTGCAAGACATCTGACAAGCCACAGTCAAAATATTTACATTCCGGCATTAGTCTACTCTGTTTTGCAGAATTCCAGTAATTCATCTACACTGATTTATCACAGTAGGATTTAGAGTGACACCTCTTTAGGCACGACACCAGACAGGTCAACAGCCAGCTGTTCGTTCCGTCTTCGCGAACATATACAGCACTCGGCATGATGCGCTTGACCGCTGTCAAGGAACAAGGCTGCCAGGGTCCTGCACAAACGCTATTGAACTCCTTGCGAATGGTGATGCGCAAGAGAGTCGCGCAACATACAAACGAGTGCTCCTCTTTCTCTCTACCTAGTGCTGAGTTAGATCCGTTTTTTACATGATTTTTTCTTCCTGAGCAAGCTACTACTAGCACCATCGGCACGAAGGGCGGCACAAAAGTCTTCGACGTGCTGCGAGTTACCTTTCTCTCCCTGAGCCCTCCAACAGAAGGTGGAAGTGGTTTGTACGTACGTACGTACGCACTCACACCAAATACTCTACCCACATATGAATTCCTGTGTCGACCCTATACTGGTAGAAAATATGCGGGAACTTTTTACAGCGACATCTATCTACTGTATGCGTGGCACTCCTTCCATAATCGTACAGTAGGACAAAAAAACGTATGAGCGAGAACTAAATAGCGTCAGAGAGTGAAAGGGGAAACAAAGAAAAAATCTGAGGGGCGAACATGCACATGCATGGATGCATAGCCTTCATACCCTTTCTTTGCCTTCCATCCTGCTGATAAGGACTAGTCAAAAGTCTCGCATGAAGCAGGAGCTGTGACAGGACAGCATACTAGCAGGACCTACTGCCTTCCTTTGTGGCGCTATAAAACACTTTTCTTTCCTTAGATTTGCATGCTAGCTGAAAGCTTAGGTGAAAGTGAACGGTGTGCTTCAGCTTGGTTTTGTATCATCTCTTCGCCCCTTCCGTTGACTGTCCTTGCTTGCTGAAGGGTCCTCTAGTTACTACATTGTAAAGTTGCTAAGCGGCCGTACCTAGCTCTCAGGTTTATCGTTCGTTGCACCTACTACCTAAGGGGTGGCGTAGATCTATGGCAAACACTTTGTGAAAAAAACCAGAATGGGTATAGCAGGATCGAACTGATCCAAACCGTACTACCCCGCCTTTTTTTGCTCAAGGAGACAACCATAACCCCAAGCGGCAAGACTAAGCTTCCTCCGATTTCTTCTTCCCGAATTGGGCTAGTTTTTCACACGTGTTCGATATGTTCGAACTGCATAAATACAACCATTCATGGATCGTATAATCGATTTGAAAATTGGACTCATTTCTTTTATAAAACTGGGCGCTGGCCCTCTCATTAATCTTGCTATCGGTCAGCTTGTTGGTTCTGCTAGTAAAAACAACAAAAAGCGTCAATTGAAGGTATGGGGATAGGTCAAAGTAATATTTAAGAGTACCACTATTCATTGGCCGCGCGTGTTATACGGACGTGTTGACCAGCTGGAATCTCTCTTCGTTGATAGTTTCCTTTCATAGATAAAGCGGGCTACATTATCTGGTTATATGTATATATACTGTCACTGTTAGCGTTATTGTGCGTTTCTATTCCGCTTTCACTCTATTATTCCGTTCATAATACCTTTTCTATTGCCACCATCGGTAAACAATGTGGAGTGGATCAGTGTGCGCGTACGCGTACCGTAGCATGGGAACGTAATCCGCTCTTAAGGTTGATATTTTCTACCATTGACTACTGCTGACAAGACATTTAAAAGTATTTCTATCAGTTATTTGACATCTTCACCATTTATTTTTCTTTTTCTCCCGATGAGTTATGGAGGGACATTAAGAAGCCAGATGCAAGGAGCGCATGTATAGAGATGCTGCACTAACTTGTCGCGTGCCGTATGTTTGTATGGGAAGTCTATGTATATTTTGCGTGGGTTCCGAGTGTCGAGTGTTGTTTGGAGCTCTGGTAGTGATTATAGTGCCAGCCTTCCTTTGTGCTTGTCGTCGTCGTGTCCGGCCTGTCTGAGGAGCTGTTATTGTTCAAAGGCTCTCAACGGTGTGTATTTCTAGACAGTAGCAGCGGGTCCCTTTTCCGTTGGCGAATTTCCGTCCATCAGTCGAAGTGCAAACACTAGACCCTATAGGCATCCTTTCGCCAGCGCCACCGGCTCCACGAAGTCTGGGCTTCCGAACGACAAGTCCCTTGTGGTCTTCCTTTGTCGCTACTGGCTAGGCTCCTGTCCTGAACTAGACCTCGGCTTTGCCGCTTTCGCTGCTTATGCTACAGTCGCCTTAAAAGTCCACCGACCGAATAGAGGACGCCACGCCGGTTCGCCTACTTTGTCGATAGCCACCCAGCCCATGTCTGTTGGAGGCAGCAAAAGGCGGCGGTAACAGCAGTAGCCGAGAAACTCTTTGATTGAAAAGGATCCAAAAATACCCCCACCAATTCTAGAAGCAGCAGCTGTGGTAGTAGTAGTAACCCGACATGGTGCATCGGGGGGGACTACACCGCCCTCTTTCATCTGATTTCTCGAACTTCCCCATCCGAACCCCATCGACTCTTAGACAAACGTCAGGACCAACACTAATGCCACCGCTCGCTGCATGTGTACATCGATGGAGCCGCCGATATCTTTTCTTAGCATTATCGGGAAGGGGTGGGGTGGGGTGGGACAGCTAGTATTCGCTTCTCTATTTCTTTCTCTCTCCCTTCCTCCTTTGAAATAGTCTTTTGCAATATTAAGCCAATATTGGTGGCATGTCCTTTGGCACTTTCAACATCGAACGATGCCGGTATGTGATTGCGCGTGGGTCGAGCAAGCGCGAGGAAAAGTCCCTCGCTCAACATCTTTCTCCCGCAAGCCTGTAAAAGTGCGACAACTTCATGATGGGCAGGAGGACGAGCCCGAGCGAGTCAAACCGTTCTCTACTGTCCTTCTTGGGAAAAAACTAGCGGCACCTCGTAAACCTGCTGCTAGTGCCATAATACCTACTACGTCGTGTAACTACGGCCCCACTCGTTTCAACACAGGCTGGTCGGTCACACATTTCAAACTCTCCCATTTATAACCGACTTTATTTCGTTACGCTTTGCTGTGTGTGACTGTCTGTCTGTTTGTCTGTGTGTATGTTTCAGTGCACACGCGTTATCCTTAGAATGGCGACCGACTGCCGTCACTTTTGGCCTATTAATAACAACACTCAGAAACCCTCGCGGTCCTTGCAGCACTTCTATCATTGCGGCGCCAATACGAAATGGTTTAGTGTGTTGTGGGAAGGGATCGGGAAAGCTTCCACTGCATTGGGTGTTAGCGATACCGCCGTTCTAATATTAACGGCAGTCAGCCATTGGGAGGAAAGTTTGCCATTGACGCTTGGTGTTACCGCTTGCTGCCAGAACTACCGTGGTCATGGTGATGCTACTGCTGCAATTGCGTGTTTGGGGGTAGTGAGTGCTTAGGATTTGGTGGTCCGGCGAAGATGCGAAGTAACGGCAAAAAATAGGCCTTACTGTAAGACTTCCACACTAACTCACGCTCTTGCTCTCTTTTACTTCACGTCTCGTCCTAGCACAGAGTGCCGCAAGTGAGAGCGGTAGCGATTGCGATCTCTAAAAACACTTAATGGAAGCCGAGACCAGCTGAGCAGGCTAACGTGGCCAAGCGTTAGTGCTGCACCCGTTTCTGAAACTGCTGCTGCACCAGGCCATTGATGTCGGCCTGATGTCTCGACACGGTTATCGTCTGGTCGGTTCACTTCAGTAGACGTAACGGCGGCGGTCACCTTCACACAAACATAGGTACACCGTACTGGGGGTCGGGTTGGCTTCTATCACGGTTGATCGTGGTAGGCAGAGCGGCTTCCTTAGCGAATAGTGACAACTGCTGCCGTTGGGATAAGGCTACTCTTTACTATAGTCCCCATTTTCGATTTGATAGGTCTAAAGGAAGCAGCCAGTAAAAAGCGGACGCTGGACGTGTAACGCACACCTTTTTTTCATGGCCTTTTCTCCAGGTGGAATCAGAAGGCGAACAGAACACTGAGTGGGTAGTGGTCAATGCAAGAATCCAACCTGAAGAACAGAACAGAAGAGCTTAGTTTCTTGGATCCGAGTTAGCCACTCGTTGTTCCACGTTTTTCCTTTTTCGCTAAATGAAATAGTAAACAACATCTGACCCTTTCAATGAGTTGGCCTGTCACAGCCTAACGGCATCCCTTATGCTTCTACTGGCAGTACCGATCCACTAATATCGTCACAAATACAATTTTATTCTGTGACTTCTCACTCTCACCTAATTATTGTATTTATATCTTATATTAAACTGAAGACGGAACGCGCAGAGCACGGTAAAGTGGTTCAGGGAACTATATTCGCACAATTTTTAGGTTTCTACTAGAAACACCTCGAGCAGCAACCACAGCTCGGTACTGTAGCACAAATTATTTTTGTAGATGAATTTTTGTCATCACTTCGGGGGCGTGTATAGTATATACTTCATCGAAACCGCTAAAATAGACAAACCCCTAACTCATTCGATGTCGCCGTGCAGCCTACAAATTATTCGAATCAGTAATCGGTTGGACCTAGTTCGAAACACGCCATCAGCCATCCCGAACAGATGTTTATGAGATCAACCGAAACGTTCACCACTGTCTCAGAACTCTTATTTTTTTGCCCAGACTTCGAGTGGTTAGGAACTGGTAACTTCGATAGCAACGTGACTCCTTCCGTGAATCGCTGTCAAATACTCTGTGACAGATCTCAGTCTTGCAACTTGCTTATTCATTGAGAATCCATCGTCGTGTTCACTGGAATAGACACTTGGAGTTTTATGTCAGTGCCACTACCGTTAAACATTCGGACGCCGCTGCCCCTTTTCAAGACGATACAAAATGCGCCTACGTGTGAATTTGGCCTTAGACCACCTTACGCCTCTTTAGGCTTAATAGACAGATACGCTATCACTGCAGCATCACGAAGTTCCGCATCTACAAGTCTTTCCGCAAGCCGCTTAGAACGATTTGTCCTCCTCTCGCTGACAACAGTTGCACAAGGCACGAGTGTCGACGCAAATACGACTTATTTGCTCGACATCCTGCCCGTATGTGGCAATCGCAACGGAAACACGTGGTGTATTATTTCAATGCAGGGTAAACTTACTTTTTTACTTCATTTATATCGCGTGCCAACAGAAAAAATTTTCCTTCTAGCAAATATTGACCAGTAAAGATCTCAACGCACGCTCCTGACCGCAGTGCTTCTTTTTGACTCAATGTAGTTAACGGGACGAGCTAGCATATACTACACAATGTATTGAAGATAGTTTTATTATAGATGCGCATACGTTGTCGAACTGCCTGGTCATTGCAGCGGTTGTTTCCATTTCGATAAACGACAAAGCGAGCCCACTACTAGAGCTGATGAAGTAGAGTTTGGTGATTACCGTGATTGCGGCAGCTTGGAAAGATGGCTTCGGCCACGTGCGCCTTTCCCGCGCCTGAGTTTAATCCGCGCACCCTTGCGGCATCCGCGACTTCGTCCAACCGCTATGACGCATTCGAACAGTTACTGACCTACACAGTAGGCGGAAGCAAATAGGGCCATCACAAGCATTAGCTTCTCTGCCTGTCATTCAGGAAACTGAGACGATCGTAGCAACGTTCTTCAAGTGAACATGAACTAAAGCAGTAGACAAGCCTGACTCGGTCAACTTGTGATCCGGGCAAAGTAGTCATAAAAAATATAGAAGGGCAAACAGGGAAAAGGACAAAAGAAGGATTCGGCAGGGAGGCCACTGCAACTCCTTCTGATGCTCTTGATGCTGAAGAAGCACAATTTAGAAAAAAGCAGCCTGAGAAAAACGCCAGGAGGCAGAACACAGTAAGCAACAAACTGATGGATGAAAAATGAATGAATTACATTGTCAAATTATAAGACGAAGACTAGGATTCCAACGTCAGCAATGGCCAAAGTGAAGCAAGCCCCGCGACCATAGGCGACCGCTTCCATAAAAATCGAATTGTCTTTTACCAATGCTCTCTGCATTCGCCCTAGCTATGTTATTTACGTCTGTGTGGCTGCAGCGTATCTTTGCTCGACAGGGGCAGGCGGTCAGGGTTCAGGGGCTTTGTCGTCTCCGTCGGCCCTCAGCATTACGGGAAAAGCAGCAGCAGCAGCAGCATCAGCAGCAAACCGTAGCAGCTTAGTAGTAGCACCAACAACAAAGCGCCAAACGTCTGAACGGTGTCTCTCGCCAAGCCGAGAGCCTTTCTAACCTACGTATCTGAACGCTCTTCACTTTTGCTGCTCTTACCATTGCTCCCGCTGCTGCTGGGGAAACGTTCAGCAGACGAATGAATCAAAGAAATGCTTTGCCTTCTTCCCAGTCACCCTAAACTTTGTCTTACCCATTTCCTCGGAGCGTCCTTTTCCTGAGAAAAATAATGCGACCCTGTTCGCCTGCCTCTATCGATCGTTCGCCCGTTCATTTTGACGACCACCGACCAAATAGAACGGTGTCGGTCACTGGAGGAGGGACATCGGTACGATAGGAGGGTTAGAATTGGAAGGAGACAAGGGTTGGATTGCTGGTCTCCTCCTACCACAACTGCTACAACTGAAGGGCGGAAAAGCCGCTAACGTTGCACTAGGGAAGTGGGCCAGCTAGCGGCCAATCCGCGCGGCCGGAAAACCAGCGAACGAGAGACCGAAAGGACGACATAGATATGCGAAATGGACCGAGTAGTGGAACACGTATACAGTAGAGGACGACGCCGACAGAACGAAGAAGGAAAGTGGGAGAAAAGGAAGAAAGAATACGACGGCGGCATCTCTCATGGACAAAAACTGCCGTAATGCATACGTAATGTATACGCGAAGTATGAATACTCGTGCTTAAAGTGGAAGTGGAACTAACTGAAATGAACAAAGAAAAACACGAAGCGTAAATAAAAAAAGCCGGAAACATGCGGTACGGAATATAATCGGTTGGGGAGTGAATGCGGATGGCGCATCTGGTACCAGATCAGGCGGCCTAATAGTAATGACCATAAAGCAATGCTCCGTTCGACAACACATCTTTATTCTAGACAGTCGTAGAAAAGGAACAATTACATGCATACAGTCGTTAAATGATTTCGTGTTTCTGTACTGCTGTACCTTTTATAGCTAGAAGAATTGTAGAAAACGCCAAGCCGTATTCGTAAGTGGCAAAGCTAGAGAGAGTTAGTCTGTCTATTCCATAAAAGCAAAGCAGAACTTGAGACGCATTCGAAGACGCGCGTTACGATCTTTGTTTATGACCCTAGCATTTGACTTGGATTTTGTTATATATTATAAACATATTTGCCTATAACGACTTTGAGCGAATGTAAACCCATAGCCGAGCACCTGCATGGAACAGAAAATTTTTGGTTTGTTGAGTAGTGCAGCACTGGGGAACGAAAACTTACTAAAAGGTCGGACATACGCAGATGGTCGGTCAATCGCAAACACCGTCTGCGTCTTCGAATGAGCTGCAAACATGCATCTTCAGATCCAACAGGGTAAATACGGCTTACCTATGGTTCATCCATATGGGATAAATCCATTTCTCTTTAAAGTTTTGCACTGCATGGTCTGAGCGTTACATATGTTCGGTTCCCCAGAGATGAAACTTCGAATATGGAAAGATGTAGGACATCTGATTCCGCTAGTATAGCCATCGAACGAGTGTTTCAACATAATTCGATTGGAATTTTAACGGCTAAAATCAGCCTATGGAAACTGCTATCGTGTGTGTGTGTCTGTGTGCGTGCGTTAGGCTAGAAGCACTGCTCTCAGCTTATTTGAGCAACATCGAAGATAAAGGTCATCATAAATGACGTCCTAGAAGGTCATCGACAGGCAAAGGCCTGCTAATCAGATAAACGCGGAGGACGTTTTTTAAACTATGCGTTATTAATAGTTTCTAGGACATGTGGCTCAATTTCTCACAAGTTTCGAAAAAGGCAGCGAGGGAATAATAGCGGTAGAACATAACAACAAGCTGATATGAATATAGACAATCTATAGCAGAGTATTTGCGGGTAATTTTATATGAAAACGATCAGGTCACGATGAAAAACTCAAGATTGTTCCATCGTGCGAATCAATTTTACCAAGATAGCTAAAAGACAGTTGTTGCCATCACGTGGATGTTAAAACCCAATATGCACAATGTATTTCATGCGCAAAATTCTGTTAGGACATCCACTAGCCACATTCAAGCCTGAGCGTTACTTGACTTCTGTATGTATGTTACATATGAGAAGAACGAAGACCATTAAATTTACCTGATATCCTGTTTTCATGAGAAAAAAACAAAAACAACAGGCCTTTCCAATGGGAATGAAGTACATAATATTACTGAATTCCCGCGACGAGATCGTCTCGGAATAAGTATCGCGTCTAGAATATATATATGTTAGTATTATGTATCATATGCTAGTCTTAATGAATAGTGTGCATTCAAACAAACCTTTACGCTCAGTATTCTAGGCTATCTTGCATTTAAACTTGCTTTTGATTAACCATTTTTTAATGAGCAACAACTTATATGAGAACTACCGTATTTTCTGTACAAAAATGGGTATAGTCGCACAAATTTCATATTAATCTATATTACTAAACCTAACGTTTCTCTCTCTACTTCGATCTCGTTCTGCCGTTCGTTTTGCCCAGTTACCTTTCATCGAATCGTCAGCGATAAGCGAAATGTTTTAACAGCTAGAACTTCCGGTCGTCGTTTTTCCACGATTCTGGAAAAGAAGCTGCTCGTAATTCTATCTGCGCAATATTAGTTTTTTATTGACACTGCTTGTTCGGTAAATAACACGTTACCTATGATTTATCATTAGTGCGTCGGATCCCACAAAAGGCACGGCATCAACCTGCATTAATTGCCATTCCTATATTGCATCCACACACAATCGCCTATATCGCCTTACTTACGTTCTGTAGACGTGTAATATTTACGCATACGACGAGGGAAATGTCCATGCGTTGCCCCACTTAGTCTTCCCTTTATTCATAATGTATTTTTCCTCTGTATACATCTATGCGCCTCGATATACAGACGAAAACCACGCCCTGCACCACTCGTTCCGTCAGTTACTGACAGCCGAAGCCCCTCGTTCCTGTAAGTGACAGCTCTGCAGCCGCGCTAAACATTTCTACTTTGCACCCAGGCGATAGTGGTTTTGCCTTGTCCCGCCTGTTTACACACGTCACTTGTTTGGACTAATCCCATTGAAACTACATACTAGTACGAGGACAACTATGAAGCGACCGACAAGAAAAGTCCGTGGTCGTTTCCCTGCCCTTATTGGTGTTTCTTCTGTTGTGTTGTTATTGCCGATTATTGTTTTTGTTGTTGTTGTTATTTTTGTCCTATACAGTCAAGTCCTATCCGAGGCCATTTTGAAGGATTTCCGCCGGCGTGTCGCCAAAATAATAATGATTATGAACGATGTATGATGTCTCATACGATTCTTTCCTCCAAAGTGTATCATGTTCTCGTAATAAACGTGCATCAAGACTACATCGGCCAGTAAAGAGTTAGCGGTTTATGGCACGCCCATGTTTTGACGTCAAACGAACTATCGATGATTACTGCACGTTCACAACCTATGTCACAGCATATAGCATGTTGCCATTACTAGCCTCTGCCGCTGTATCTGAACTGCTAGTTCGACAGGTTTTCTATGTGAGCCACTAACAGCTCCGTCATGACGGGCGCTTCAGGCAAACGTGCTACACACTCCAGATCGTGATCTCAGTATGGAGTGCGGTGAGACAGCCAGATAGATAGCAATTGGCAATTGGATTCAGGTTTCGGGTGATTGTCTGATTAACTGGAAGAGCGGATTCGACTGGCTCAGTGGCAGCATCAAAGAAACGCAGGGAAGCCGAAAAAGGTGTGACCTTCATCCGCTCGAAACACCTTCAAATTGCCGTTATATCTGCTGCGAGATTCGTGGACGGTTTCCGTCTGCATCGCCCGCGAAGGCGAACCTAACGATTTTGTCTAGCCCCGTCCGTGTGTATTAGACTGGCGCTAAGATCGATATCACAAAGACAGAACCCGTTTTTGACCAAGAACAACAACCCGTACAAGTGCATATATATATACGTTCGAGGCATTTGTCTGTGATAATGGCGGCATTCTATATCGACTGGCCAGCCACCAGTCGACCGTTGAGCGACTGGTGGACATTTCGTAATCAATAGGTGAAATCGAGAACGACGTGTAAAGTGGCTTGATGCAATACAGTGGAAGAGAATTAGTATTCGAACTCGTATCCGTTTAAGGCGTCTAACTTTAAGGTGTGAAACGAAGAGGTTTTATTTAAGACGGATACAGTCTTGGTTGAAGTGAATCTATTTTCAGTGGATACTCTGGTAGCTTCGTTGATACTCAAAAAGTCCTCGTAGCAACGAACTCGTATGTGTTCTCTCCACTAGCGAAACCTCAGCGTCGTATTCGTTTGAAAGTGTTATTACCGCTGGTAGCAGTATATATTATATTCGTTGTTAGTTTTACCAAGTTAGACGTGGTCCTCGGATCGTTAACCCTACTGTGTTTTGTCTATTGCAGACGTCATGGAAGCGGAAACGGTGTTTGTGCTGGCGATCTTTTCTGTATTCTTCGTGGTGGGAGCCTCTCTGTTTTACTATGCGTGCTGTGTTACAGACAACGAAGAAGCAGTCAACAAGCTGAGGGAATCCCTTAAAAGGAAACGGTCTCGAAGTTCCATCAAAGTAAGGAAAGACTTGAGATATTTGGACGGGCCACAGTATTCTTGTACCTAAATCCCTAGGTGCACGTTGGCTTACCTGGCAATGCGCACAATCAATCTCGCCCAACAGATTGTTTTATTACGGAAGGATGACGTCAACTATTGCTGATAATGCTAATGATCGTATGAGTCAGGACCGATCTTACTTACCATGCTTGCTCTTTTTAATGATCACCATAAGTTTAACAGCCAAAGGTGTCTAAGCAAAAATGACGCTCGTGTTTGAATAAGACAAATTCACTTTTCTCTTTCGATGCAAAATTCATGAAAGAAAATTGTATCTATCGAAGGATCGTGATCAATTGATATTGAAGATCTATATATTGTTGCCTTCCACACCACGTGTGTGCAGAAGATCGTTCTATTATACTTTATAAATTTGCGTGTGCGCAGGTGGCCACTACGACAAGCTCACAGTTTCCTCACTCGAGTGCAATTACTTCAGGCCCTACTTTACGTGAAATGCAATCTGTTGGCATTCAGGTAGTCCCACCAACACCTGAAGTATTTCAGCCACCTCCGGAGTTTAGTGAAGGTAAGCAAGTCTTTCTCCGGACGTATAATAAGTATATGGATCTAAAATTTGTCTAAATAGATGGAGTATCTTAGCAATAATTGGCTAGACAATTGATATGGGAACTCGTAGCGGAAACGATCCGGTTATAGAAATAACCGTACGACTATAACGCAACCACTGGTCATGACAAACTAACTGCCTGTCTGTTACTGGACTAGCAAGGCCATAAAACAGAAAAACGTCAACCATTTTGCGCCTAGTTGCTCTTCACGGCCTGGATGACAAGCAAACATGTGACAATATGCCTAAACAGATATTTACGTAATAACCGTATATTGAGAGATAACCTTAGTGCTTTGCAAGTCAGCCTCGTTCACGGTGTTGAGACGTTCGTGTATGATTTTCTACGGTGATGGTAAAGCAATTTCAAATTTCGAGACAAAGATTCCGCGCCACTGTCCTAACTATGTCGTCAAACCATAAAATTTATCATTTTAACTGTGAATTATATGCTGAATAGGGTAGCGCCATGATGACGTTTCACGTTAGTCAGAGGCGACTCCGTATGGTATAGCTTACTAGTAAGCTACCACGCACTAGTATGCTTGAGCTCCGCTTTTAAGCAATTGCTCCTAAAGCGTTTGACTGACGTCAGCCAAACGCAGTCATAGACGCTGCGTTGGTACAGAATCGATTAACGAAACAGGAGAA
Organism: Varroa jacobsoni; assembly: GCF_002532875.2. NCBI lineage: Eukaryota > Metazoa > Arthropoda > Arachnida > Mesostigmata > Varroidae > Varroa > Varroa jacobsoni. The sequence continues at coordinate 80,373 of NW_019214359.1, read as the reverse complement.
CAGTATTCAGCTCATTTCAGCTTACAAATACAGTGTGACTAAGCCCGTAGCACGGCCATCATCCGACAAAGAGATCTCTCAATATGACCGTCAGACTTAGAACTCGAAAATAGGCAAACGCCTGTACAGTAGACAGGAAGGCTTGGATTACATAAAGCGAAACGTTCCCGACAATAGGAGAAAACACAAGGCAACCATAGTAACTTATATTAAACACTGTATTCCTCTATTTACGTTACCGTTTTACGCAAAGTAACGTACGTTACCGTTTTACGCACTTCGTCAAAATGTATGCTTGAACCCTCTGCTCGAATTGGTGCTCGCTATCGTAAAGTGTTCACCGTGAGGGAATGATTGATGTCAACTATATATGCACAATAGAAATAGAACTTTGACATCGTGTAATAGCTACTATACATATTAAACTTTGAACAGAAAAGGAAAAGTGTTAAGTACCTTTCACGAAATGACAGAGATATTTTTATGGCTTCATTAAGATAATTAAAGCAAGCTATGTAAACACCAGGCAACGCTTAATCTAATAGAACTGTAGTGCGTGCATTCTAACATAACGTTTTCAATGGCTGAGTAGCCAAACGCGTGTATTCGAACCAAGATGTGCTTATATGTTAGAGGCAAAAAGATCGCCTCGTAGTACTATCTACTACTTATTGACGTTCTCCTCAAATGACAACCGCTCTATCTCATCCTGAACGGGATACTTCCTGGTTAGTAAGTCGCTCCGACTACAGCCTGATAGATCCTTGAATCTGAGCCTTCCGAACGGGATACTTTGGCTTATTTAAATGAAACTGTGTAATAGTTTACTTGTATCTAATAAGAAGATGCCAATAATACCAAGAAGACTCACTTACTTGACAATCTTTAACCATCTGCTGCGAATGACTCAGGAAGACGAAACGGTCTCGATAGACTCTATCTAGCCCAAAGTTTCTGCTTTCTCAAGGAGCAACCATTCACGGCCCAGCTCAGGTTTCTAGTTGTTCTACGGCTCAACCTAATCCTGCTTTCTAAAGTGATTACAGAAAGTGTATCTCTACACACACAGCGTATATACACACACAGGTACACAGGTATAGGTACACAGCGATAATAGCAACAGCAGCAACAAAAAGAATATCAAAAAAATAATGTTTTTCCCATTATACCAAGAGCGAACTACAACTGTGTCTCCGTATCTGTTAGAAGAACCGCAATGGCAAAGATACAGTACTTAACTCATTAGAGCAAATGGTCTAATGAAGCTTGGCCAGCTGGCAGAAGCGGTACTGCAGCGCTCTGCCTGAAGCAGACCTCTGTACCAGCGTAAAACGGGCCAAAAAAGACAGGCCGAAAGGTGACGGAAACCGCCGTAAACCTTGGCAAGGTTCCACTTGATACTGCTAATAGCATAGGCATTAAAACGAAGACAAGTCAATACTGACTGGAAATCTTCGAGGTCGAGAAAATTAAATACATATAAAAACGGTGCGAGATTACTACAGCTCTGTAGCCGCCAGGCTCTTGCCAGTGGCGATAAGCTGCTATAGCTTTCGTACGTAGCCATAGAGAGCACAGTTTCTAGATAACATCGAAGCAAAAGTTCTGCTAAAAACAATGTGAAATTGTAGACCCCTAGACCAGATTAGAAAAACAGGTCAAGCCCATAACGACAACAGAAGCCTTTTTTTTTTATCTCTGACTTGCCTTAAAATGCTCCTTTTTCTCTTCAGGGATTTCAGTGGCTGACGCCGGCCTCGGTACGTCACGCCATAAGTATATCCCGTAGTCTATAGCAGCAATCTGCAAAATTTACACACAACGCCTATTACGCAGTAATTAGATAATTCAAATAATAACCATCATAAACTGAAGAGAGCAAATCGATTATGTAGGAAAGCAGATACGAGAGAACAAAATGAACTGTGGAGATACGCCATAAACTTCATTCTAACCGTTATCATCATCATCACCGTCATATAAAACGATAAAGCCAGATAAACTAATAATAATCTAATTATGCTAAATCAAACTATAAACTAAAAAACTTCCCCCTCCCTGTCTTGCGTTTCAGGGCAGATCCTCACTATCCCTGTGCACAAGGTATTTGTCTCGTAAGCAAGAAGCGTAGCGAATGTTCTATAGAGCCTATAGACTGAGGGCAAAACAAAGCGTAGAATGAAGTAGGCATATTGTAGATATCATAGATTAACTTACAACTAGGGCTGATATTATACATTGTTCATGAATTTCGAGATGTATGTAGGCTCACATATCAAGCAATACCTGACATTAGCGGCAGTATGATTATATCGATTAGGACTGAACTTGGTATGATCTTTTATGTTTCTACAGGTATTTTGTTGTTATTTACGTATGTTTGTACGATATTTCCGGCCAGAATAGAATATTACATAACTCACATAATTAACACACGTTGATCTTATATACGTGCAAAAATTGCATCCAAATATCTGTTCTTATTTAGATGTGGCTTTGACCAAATGATTTGAAAACATCCCAATATATTGGTATCATATAGAAATTAATCCGTTGTTATCAACTACTAGAAGCGTGCATGTGCAATTGTCGGTGATCGTACATGTTCAGTGGTTTATATGAAGGACATTACGGTTATAATCATACCTTTCTTGAAGATTAGGTTCGACGATATTATGACTATTGATTGGGGATGCATATATGTGTGTATATATATAGTTGCACCCCCAATCAATTCCAGTATGTTCCATTACACCGTACTGTTCTGTTCACCTATAAGGTATACCTTGTGCGCGTGTACGATTGTATACTGTGTTTCTTTGTTGACTATCCATTTCAGGGAGTTCATCGAGTATAACTCCTAACCGTACTCCGACCCCGGAGCCGCAGGAACATCGTAACTCCATCGATTGTTCAAACCACTCGAACGTGCTTTCTGTCCTGCTGCAAGAGTATCTCAATAGCATGGCCAAAGCCAAGGAAAATGGCTATTCGGCCACCAGCAGCGTTTCGGGCGTGTCCCTGACCGACTCGCCCAGGGTCGTCCATCTCTAAAGATGGCTGGCGAGTTGATCAGCACCGTAGGACCACTCCTCGGCCATAAAACAGAAGAGAGCCGTATTGGTTGGTTGATCTCCGAAATTAAACAGAAAGAGTAACCATCCACGGTAAAAACGTCCCTATTTTTGCTTTTGGTCTGTATCGTGTTTAGGGTTAATCGTTAATTATGTAATTAAGAAGAAGGGTTCAAGTCAAGATGCGATGGTTGTCGACGAACTGTTGGCAAACGAGTTGCTCATACCTATATTGGGCGCTGACATCGTCGTGTACGAGACAGCGTAATTGATCGTAATTTCAATATTGTAAATGGAAATATTGTAATATTTAGTAATTTAGGTTATTGTCCTAACTATGTTGTTTATCTAGGCCTTCACAAACAAAATGCATACTGTTGTGTAACAGGATTACTTTGGCTAACATTACTGTCTATTTTTTTTAAATTGTTACAATCGTCAATTTAATTCATAACAGCCGACGCGTGTCAGATAGATGAAAGCGGATCAGATATTTACACCTAATTGATATGTGTAAACGAAACAACGAGAAGATAGAAACGTTGCAAGGGGACTATGCTATAAAGTCCTATATACAGAGACATCTTATGTAACCCTCTTCGCGAGCAGACTGAAAGCGAAAGACAGCCAAATGTTTTGCATTTATTTTTCTGTTTTGTTGTGTTGTGATACTGGCCGTGCCAACGGAGACAGCATACAACCGAACCAGTGTTTTACGGCTTTGGATTCGTTCGTTAACTAAGCTATCATCATTATTAGTCCTCGCTCACCGTAAGTCACGCATCAGGCTTGCCCAATTTCCCTATATTATATCCCACCCCCTATCAGCAATTTGCACTAGTTGAAACGTCTCTATATACGTTCATTAAATCAGTAAGAAATATAAAATCCCTTTTACGTAATCCTAGAAAAGAACAATCGAGAGTTGCCTGGGGCCGTTCGCTAAACGTCATTAAAGCAGTAAAATTTTGTCCTTTCGATCGAAAAGAGAAGTCGTTGAAAGAATATTTCGACCGTTTTCTGAAGTCATCAATGACTCACCAATCGCGCTAGACAAAGCCGACAGAGCACCAATAGAATGCGATCCAGATATATGATGTCACGAACACGTTCCAGTCTCAGATAACTTTTCATTGTTCTGTATGCCGCATTTTGGGGCTTCCTGTTGGGTTATTTCTTTCATTTTTGATATCTCATCATTACGCATTGTATAAATGCATTTTGTAGGCCAAGCATGATTATCTCTCTAAGTATCTATAGCACATATCCGAGTACCTAGTACGAGATAAGCTAATCCGTATCTCTACGCCTAAATCAGGTCGAACCAGCTGTTTTAACATGGACCACGTTACACAATGATACATATGCCCCCATGTATATATCTAGTGTATAAGCATAACGGTAGAAAATCCAGCTATAATGTCGGAAGTTTTCACCGTACAATACGACTGAGCCAGAAGACAATGATTCGAAGGTACATAGAAACACATGAAGATGATATCAGCAGTTGTAATATTTATGTTATTCTTAGTGGAAAATAAAAACAAGAACAGAATAACTGTACTGTATGATGAAGAGTTGAGTAAATTTGTTTCAATATGACCATTGTTATGACGCTATCATGATAATTATTATAGTCATTAAAGGTAGACATTTCTGTTCTGTGAGCAATATCGAACGTATTGGATACGATCCATGTGGCTAGAAAGACCATCAAACCAATCGGTGTAAAAAACAATGGGATTATTTAAATAAAAAATCTGATGATGTGTTAAACCTAAACATGGATCTGAAGAACCGATGCCAAAGGCCACTGTAGGACAATGTCTTCACAATACGGTCTGATATGTTATATTTATTTAGCTATTACACAAGTTACAGTAGTATACACTTAACTTGAAATAGCGGTCTACTACTTAGGCGACTCATACCATTGTTGTACTCGTGGCCCCTGTAGCTCCAAAAAGAACATCATTAGTGTGCAATCGTCGGCAACACACTTTGCGAGGCATCAATGGGTTTACTTTTGCAAGTGTTTTATGGGGTGTCAAAGATAAGTAAGTTTGTCATAGTAATTCATCGATACCCATATAATTTTAGACTACGCTTTATCTAGTTAATATCCTAAGTGCATGGCGATTAGTTACCAAATCTCAAGAGGCAAATATGAATCTGAACAGAAACACAATGTTTTTTAGGATTTCGCGCAAAGGAACCCAAGCTAGTCACATCGGTGTTGGCCATATATAACGAGAATCGTCAATGCTACATCAGTGATGAGTATAATACAAAACAAAGCACAAATACTGATCGTCTAAATTGTTAAAGTGTTAGTGGACTAGTTCCTCGTCTCTTTTGTTTTCTAGACCTATATACGACACAGTATAACATTGCGTAATCCATAATGGATAGATGATTAGAGAGTATCATTATTTATAATCTACACACACTCTCAAAGGCTCCGTTATACGGTCTCCGGTGGACACAAACCAAGGTAGCACCATTGAACAACTATTCACGGCTATATTTGTGATCTTCGCGAGAAAAAGCCCATACGCTAGGGGCACGCTTTAAAGAGAAATTTATTCCCCGCCGGACGAAGGTGTTCCAAGTCGCCTTCCGCGGCCAAGCGGGATAAACTCTTATAGCTTTAGGCGAATAGCATTCATCGACTCCTCTTCTTAGTCCAGCCTTATGACAACCCAATGAGCTGCAATAGTTTTATTCATAGGCACCCCACTCTGTTATAAAAGCCCCCAACTATGTCTAGCCTTTGGACATTTGTCAAACGTTATTCAATTGGTGAGGCCTAAGATAAGTTTTGATTAGACTAATGCCTCCATATGTCAATCCTGCGCAAACACCACCCATATTATCTTCATGACTATGTTGCAGGAAATGCTCGCAATGGTCGGCTAACGAGAAAAAGGAACCCACTTCTTCACGTCTAGCGATAGCAGAAATTACAGCGCTAGGCAAAGAAACGGTTGGTTCCAAGCATAATTCAGCTGTTCGGATCAGCTGTTAGACTATCCACAAACAGAATAGACAGTGTGCGTGTTCGGTCGTCTCCTTGCCACCGACTACTTTGTCAGTCACTGTGTGCAAGTCACTGGTGTCCGGTCATCGTCTGTTGCTTCGACTGCGTTCACCTGAACAGGACTTAAAACCTGGTGCATGTCTACACGTGTTTCTCCATGCCGTCCCTAGCTTTTTCATAGCCACCAACCCTAAATTTCTCGTTTTATCGTCTACATAGGAATCGTCACTTGATGGAGCGCTCTTCTGTGACCGTCATTGGCATTGGCTTAAACACCCGGCCTCTGCGTCCGCTGTGCACCCTTCTACCAACGCCAGCTGGTGATGTCCCCTGGGAGCCAAAGAGACACCCCACTTGCTATGAACAATACTATCATGTGCTCAACGTCCCTAGTCATGCCTTTGTCCGTGCCAGAAAGAAATAACTCCTAAAGCAGGATTCAACCCAAAGCATGCCTAATATATAACGATGACTTGAGTAGCACGAACGGCAACTCTTAAGGTGCTTTCAAATAAATCTCTTTCGCTTTGATACTCAAGGAATGCCTGTCGTGTCCTTCAAACAGCTACTACTGCCCCGCGTTCCCTATGCCCGCTTTCACTGTACACCTTTCGTACGGTACGTCCCTTAGGACGCTGGAGGCACGGTGTTTAACAGAGAAACAGGCCCTTAACTGCTAGGAGGAAAACAAACAGTTTGCATAGGAAAGACAGAAACCTCCGGGATAATAGTAAGGCGCCAAACTGTGGTGAGCTAGAAAAACTGTGAAAAGTGCATAGTTGTATAGCAAATGCGTAATTGAACCACGAAATTCGGAGTAAACGATGTACAAAAGGCCGCCGCCTCGGCTGTTGCTTGGTTCAAGCTCCTTCTTTTACCTTGTCCTAGTCGATGAGGCGATCCCCAAGTAATAGACGTGGGCGGTCAGTCCATTCAGACCTACTTAGTCTTTTCTTCTGGTTCTTGTTCAGCCCTAATGGAGAGAAAGCCAAAAGCTCGATGCGCGATTTGCAACACGGTAGTTCTGCCCTGTCGACGTCATGAGTTTACATACATTTATAGTTTAAATTAGCGAACAGGTCGGATGAATTTTGTACATAAGCTTCAGGCTCACTAGGCCCACGAAGACGAATTCAGAAGTCTTTTCCTTGTTGGCTCTCCTAAACACTATTCGAAATAGGGTTTATACAATGAGAGAACTTTCGCCGCTGTCGGAATCAAATTCCAATTTTAAGTCTGCTACATGCTTGCACTGTAGTACCAGACGAATATGTCTATTTGACCTTACGTATGCGTATGCACGTTGCAATACAAGTTTATTAAAACTGTTTAAGTTCTAACTTTCCCAGTTATAATTGCTCATCACAGCGTTTTACTAGAAACTCCCTCAATCTTTAGGAGCTGCACATAAATATACCACTATTTAGCGGAACGTGCATTTGCACACCGTAACTTCAACAAACAAAAAAACATGAAAAACAAAACCTCACCCAATTTTAAATTTATTCCGTAAATCGGTGTGCCAGTATGTCGCTTGAACAACACTCAGAAAACTGAGAACTGTTTATTGTCTGTTTAATGTACGTAGCATTTCTAGATTTTATGAAACGTCAAATTATTATTATATACACACATGTACATATATATCCCGCATCCTCTATCCTGTCGTGCCTTAATCTATTTGCCGCGAGCGTAATTATATGCCAGTCCCCTTGCTACCAAGTAGCGCTAAATGGATATGCCTCGCCCGAGTGGGGTGTATTTGGCCAGTTGCCAGTCATCCGAAAAAGGTCCGTTCCGCACGGCTGTCCTCGCACGTTTTTGGCTTTGGGAAAGGTGAGGGTTTTGAGAGGCAGAAGAATCCGAGAGTCTGAAGAACGTCGTTGTATCAGCAGTAGGGAGAGTAACAGTAAGTGCAGACAGTAGTTAATACTTGTCGCCAGACCTCCTATACATTAAGTCTCCCCGAGGCTGCGTCCGCTACAGACATCCCTCTCGCTGTGCACGAATGCAGTCAACAGAGTACATGTAGTATGCCACCCTTAAGCAGCAGTACCAGCAATGGTAGTGTGTGTGTCTTGCCAGGATAGAATTCGTTGAGACGAAGTGCCGGCTCATATTGTTCGCAATTGTTCATTGGCGTAGCAGACTCTTCGCCGTGTTCGGATAGTGGCATAATGGTTACACACTGGGAAGCTGCGACAGTCTTAGCAGCGACTAGAGTTGAGTATCGGTGCCAATACAATGTTCGTGTGTATGTATAGTTAACCTATATGAGCTTTGGTTTGGACTCCATCCGTGAGTACTGTGTGCGTATTTTATACGAAGGTCATTTATTTCAACAACTTGTTTTCGAAGACTTCTTAGCGCTGAAGCTGTGTGTGAAGCTGAAGTGAGCTTATCCAACTTCTTCCTTGAACCCACTCTCCGTGTGCGGGTATAGTCCTCAGTTTGATTGTAACAACAGCACTTTGTATCCCACTCTTAACTCAATTGAGCCTCGTCAGAGTTTGACGTTAGGGAGGATCATTTGCCCGTACAACAACCACTGCAATCGCAATCGATATTGCGAGGTCGGCTTTCGCCTATTCCCGTTTCACTGACTTTGGCTAGCTACCTTTGGCAGACTCGAAACATTCTGAACAGAGAATGATATCTTCCATTCATATCCGCTATCCGAAGAAGAACGCTAAGGCATCCGCCTATGTTGAGATCTATCCCTTGTCAGTCCAGTCTTCTTTAGCGATTTGCCGCTGCGGGGCAAACGGATGACTGAGCTGTAAGCTTGAGCTGCATCGAACAAGTAGTTGGTTAGGTTATGTCCAAAAGAACGACCTGGAGAGCTGGAAGCAGCAGCAGCAGCTCGAGATTCAGTAAAATGAATGTAGTAGTAGAAAAAACCGCTAGTGAACGGCTTTTACACAATATTCTTAATTAAACGTCTTGTGGAAGCTTTCTCCTTCTTCTGCTGCCACTCGTCTTCGTTCTCAGCTATCAAACGTTCATCGCTTTACATGCGCATCGCCAGTACCACCGTTGCCCCTTGCGCCTATCCTCCAGCGCATTTTACCCTCAGCTTTCCCTTGATCATTCTTTGTCGCATGAAACCGAGGGGAACGGCGATGCACCACGTATCATCTTTTTTCATCATCCTTCGTAGGCTTCGCCATTGTCGTTGCCGTCATCTTTCCCTTTTAGCCGTGATCCTGCTGCTGCTGCTGTTGTCACAGCTGCGACATACTGCAGACGTTCAGTTCTTGAAAATCGACGGAGTAGCGACCGGACGGAACCGCTGCCGCTAAACCCATCGTTCCTACCGGGGTCGAATACGAACGCAAAGCAAACCACAACAGAAAACAAATGCAGGACATCGTTTTGTCTTCTGATCAAGATGTGGAATGTCGTAATTAGATTGACCTATAATGGCACCACACACTGCGGCGTTTTGTGCTTGAAACAAAGATCAAATGACTTCATATGAAATAGAACAGGAACGCTTTGATGAACTAGATGGTACATTCGTCTAAATATTCGGTTCTAGTTAGCTACAACAAATTTCAAATCGATCCTCACCTGTCTCTTAACCGTATGCGTAACCTAAATTACGTCGTGGACTTGACTAAAATTTAAGTTAGATAAAGTCAAATGGCAAAGTAAAATTAACGAAATTTGTTAACGGAACTAATGGAAAACCAAAAGCGGTAGGCCATGAGAACGGAAATTTAGTCGAAAGCATCAATTTTTTTTTATTCTTTGCAATCGATCGTTGATTTAAATGTTTCTAGCTTTACTCACCCCACAATGGTAGTCCTTTCCTTATTATCCATTTCAATATAACTGTAGGGACTCGCTACCTACTTAGTTAAAGTGCTCCTGAGCCATCTGTTAGCAACATTATCCTACAAAAACGAATGTGCTACATTTTAATTACATTTACTTTTAAAAGCTTTAAATCAACTAAATACGCAGCCGATGTCAGCCTCTGCACAGTTTTTGAAACCCTAATGGTGAGACTTTTGTCAATGTTTAGCTTGCTGATGACTTCAAGATCTAAATGGGGCAATCCCCACTATCGCAAACAAAAATGAGCATTGCTAACCACGCCCCGGATGGCACAGACACATAACTCTAGAATTTAATAGGCAACTTCTACGAAAAGAAAACATTTCAATGATGTGTTTACATTGATAGTAAACAATGTCAAGTTGATCGAGAGAGATCCAGTTTTTAGCCTTCAATCTATTCGATAAATTACATTTGTATCCATCCCCTTTGTCTCCTGTAGGCCTCACATCACAGTGGATATAAACTGGAGGAAAGTCTTGTCCTCTTTGTTTTTGTGCTCCTCTCGGCTTCCGTATCATCACGCAGCACTAACAATATTCCTTTCGGCCCCACTGTCGCTGCTCTTGTTGCTGCTGTATGTAGATGCTGGTTTTGTTCCGTGGCACGAGTCAGTGTTGCTCGAGCCTTTCTGTAGCCCCATCTCACACACCCTCGAGGAGTGAATATACAGAAATACGAAATAGTCCGCCCTAAATAAAACAGTAGCAGGACAGGCGATAGCAGCATGGTGCATAGCGAGAAATGTATGATGAGCTCGCTTCGAAGGCGCTTGGTCACTCATTCGTTGTAGCCGTGATCATGATGGTAGTAGACGTCGTGTTGAGCTTCACAGAAGCGAGCGGTCGCCAATAGCTAGGTGTTAGTACCTTGTTGTAGTAGAAATAGCAGTGACGTAGCATGAACTCAATGCCTAGATGTTATAGTTGTGGATTTAGAGTTGCAGAACATCAAGGAGGAAAAAGCGCAAGCGATCAGGCAACCACACCAATGCCTACCACTGCTGCATGCTGAGTGGTCGGTCACAAACGGGAAAAGGGGCGCCAGTCGTCGCCTCTAAGGTTAGAAGCAACTGGATTATTTATGGCAGCTCCAATTGACCGCGTAGTGGAGGACTAGTGCGGTGGCAGCAGAAAGAGCTGCGCCAATGCAACTCGATAAGAAGCAGAAACGAACTGACGGGTCCTGACTCATCGGTCCTTGACCGGCAAAAGGCACCTGCAGTGAGGGCCGGGCCGCCACCCCCTCAACAAGGCAGGAAGAATGCTATGGCTGTGCTGCTAAGGAGATGCAGCTGAGGTCAACCAATACTGCCGACCGAGATGCTCATGATATACGACGCGCAATACGATCCCTGTTCGGTATGGACCCTTAGATTTCCGCACTACACTCAATAATGGTCTATACTATCATAAAGTAGTATCGTACGATGCATCCAATAGTCTTTGATGTACTGCAGTTATCTGAAAATAATAGTTTTGAAATAATTAGGGTAAGAAAGACGAACTCAAAATGAACATTTGTAAATGGTTGTAAGCGTACGTTGAATCGGCATTTTCGCTGCTCGAAGCTATACGGAGAAAGAAGAGAGATCTCATTTTCTCTTAAACATAGCTTACTGCTCTCCAAGTAGAAGCTTTTTATGTTAAAACAAAAACAGAAAAGCTAGCAGCCAACTAATGAAACCAGAAGCGTTGATGCAGCGAAACCGTTGCCAAACGAAGCTTGCCACTGGGGGCTCACAGGAGGTGCAGTAGCAAGATGACCGACTAAAGTGCTCATAGACAGTTAAATTATGTCCATGGATAATTTAACCATATTATGATTCCGGCGCCCTATGATCACTGAAATAACAGCATATATATATATATATATATATATATGTATTACAATGAAGCAAATTATGCCGAAAACGTGGAAAGGTTGAAATTTTTAAGCTTAGTGTATTATTTGGCCATCTCGCGTCGAAAATGCGCAGGCGTCTGCTAAACCTAGTGTCGTTAAAGGTACGTCATTACCTAAGGAGTCTCCTCGAAGACGAAAAAATCAGCAACGATCCAGTGCACGACTGATCATTGTATAGCAGCATTAGCAAAAAAGCGGGTAGAGATTTCGCTGGTGAATCAGCTATTCACACAAAGAGTATGGGAAAAAGCGTTGTTCCACATCGATGTATCCTTGCTGGCTAATCCTGTTGACATGATTGTCTGTGACTTTACCCTAGCCATCAAATCCTCCACAGTTCACCCGATTACAAAAACCATTAACTTAGGGATGTCTGCTGCCAGATGATCTGTACCACTTAAATTGGTAACCTGGCATCCTATCTTGGAGCCGCCTCCTCCTCCCCCATATCAGTACCCCTGTTCTTCGTGCATCGGATATTGGATGTTGTGCGTTTCGCAATAAAATGAAAGAAACAGATAAAGAGAAAGTGGTCCCCACCGAAGAGAAGCCAATACCACTACTGTTATGGCAAACAAGTCGAATAATAGCCACAATATGGAGGGCAAGAGAGAGATAGGGAGGATACGCCCAATCAGTCTGTAGTAGGATTCACTGGCTACCCGAAGTCGAAAAAGAACCACACTACGAACCACTCAAAGTAGTACCAACCGATTCTCTCTCTGCTTTTAAATACTCGTTAGAACAAAGTTCTGGAATGCTTAGATAAACACTGTAAAACAGTTAATGGTGGCTGAATATTTTTGGGAATTGAAGAAGGATACACAGTACCCAAAAGAGTAACCATCGACGCCATAAAGCTGACGTGTCTCCTCTTCCTATAGTTGACCGCCTTTGGCCAACCAGGCCATAGGTCTTAAACCGATTTATATTACCAACCCATACAGCTTCTTGTAAGTGAATATATATATATATATTTATATATACGACTAGTGGATAGAACAGCGTAGGTGTCGTTCGTATTTACACGCACGTGTACGTGCGGATTCTTACGATACAATATGTAATAATAATAGCGACAATAATATCATCTGTTAACTTTACCTTTAAACTTAACGTGTTTGTATCGGTTTGTTTGCATCCCGAAGGATTGTATTGTATAATCGAGGTACGTTCCTAGACTGTCACAGCATTATCTAATAATCAAGTACAGGTGATATTATATTGGTGGATTCGACTGGTCGTCCGTTAACGTCCATCCCACAGCCGAAGACTCCTATGAAAAATAACCGCTAAACGCCACTAGATCTGTTTTGGTAGCTACAGATATATATATATATATATATATATGGCCGTCAAATGTATACCTTGTACGCTGCTCGTGGTACTCAGTGAAAATATCTATATAAACAAAATGTTTACTGATAATAAGGAAACTGTAATAAACTGAATTTCATTGTAATTGCCGCTATATATGTGTTCGTACAACTATATAGGGAACAAAATATATCGTTTTGGATAATAACTGACGATCATGATGTTCAGCATTTTCTTCAAAAAAAGCTTGAAAAGAAGCTGTCTTCTATCTTCTAGTAAAATCGTAACCAATATGTGTGCTGCGTTGTATAACGTGAAAGTACCTTAGGATGCTTTCTACGTGGCCTAGAGTAGTTTTTTTTATCGTTTGAATAGAAGGCGGCCTCCAAAGCTTCGGTGCGTGTCCCTGAATTGTGAACACGTATGCTTCCCTCAGTAAGAGAAGATATCTTCCTAAGGTCTTCATTCCGTTTTGAAATTATGTAGTTAGTGTATTCACGTAAACAAGGTGTTCTGTGGTCAAGCACTGACAGATGCCTGAAGCCAGAAAGGGTACAAGCTACAGATGATCGCTTGCAGCTTAGTGTGTTATCCAGCTTTTATGCAGAGCGTCCATAGCAGTATAAAACAGTTCATATATGCTTGTTTTATTCCAACATCGGATAAAAAGTTCTTCCGGCGTCTACGCCGTTAAAATGAAGCACTCAATTTATGGTTGCTCACAAATCAGCTGACAGCAAATCTCCTCGAATCTACAAAACCCGAGAAAACAACTTCGTCCCTGGCAAATTTTTCTAGGAATATTTTCAACCATCGATAATAGACAATTTGTCACAACGGTAATTTAGTGCATGGCTTAGGTCTAGTGAATAGCTTTATTATACGATGAGCTGCCTCACTACGAGTATCATCCTCGTACAGGCAAATGGATCCAGATCGAAATTTTCGGGGGCCCCAAACCTCTTCCAAAGCTTACATTTGCACTTTGTCGTTTCTTGCCATTCGCTGAATCGTACCTAACGTAATTAAACGTATCTCTCGTGAAGAGTGTTTAAAATATGAGACGGCACCGCTCGCTCACCATTGGCCTTAATGGTATTATGTATATATATTCTACAGTATGTAATAACTGCAAATATTACAAGTACATGTATAGGAAAATGAAACGGAGCTATGCTAACAAAGTTGCTCCAGGGCAAATAAGTAAGTAGATCATCAAATATAGCCGACCATTTCATTGTACCAGCTTAGCACAGATAGCAAGAGAAACAGCTGTGCAAAGGCCAGCAAGCGGAGATATGAAATCTTTCAACTATTAGTAAATAATATTTATTTCTTTATTGACACATGTTGTGAATAGATGCTCATCAGCAGACTCAAACCAGTGTCTCCGTATCCTTAGTGTGCATCTGCAAGATCTAGACTGTTATCCGTAAAATCGGTTATAAAATCCTACGGCGAATCACGAATGGAAACATATGTACTTTTGCTTACGGTCATCAAAGGGGCACCTGTGATCCTTTATTTGTCACAGTCGTAAACTGCGGATAATAAAATGCTCGCAATGATAAATCTCCATCTAAATCAGGAGCGATTAGCTGTCTTTCCGTAATTATATGATCGCAGTAGGCTATTGTCAGGTTTGTCTGCGGTTGTTAACGTGGCGCTTAGTTACACTGCTGCATCCTCGCTTCACACTCCCGTCACATCGGTCTTCGCGCTACGACGGATGCGAGAACAGAGTTGATGCTCAGGAAAAATAAAACCTGTCTGCTGTCCCGCGCACCAAACAGAAATGCCCCATTACACTGTAGCCTCTGCTGCTAGGTTTCCTCCTTCAGAAGGGCATAATGGGGGCGGAGGGCGGGGGGGGGGGGGATGGAAAAGGGAGAGGATGTTATATGATTCGCTTGCAGTGGCTGGGATAGTTTATATGAAGCCGGATGTGCCATCACCGTTACAAGCTTCTGCGTGACGCACTGGTAGCAAAGCTGCCGCCATGTTGAAGATGAGCCGCTTTCGCCGACTATTCGGAGGACATTTGGATTAACCTGGAGAAGCTCACGGAAGGGCGTGACAACAGAACCGCCTGCTACCAATTGTACTCCGAGTCTCAGGGAAACTACGCTTGCGCAGCCAAGTTTGCGCGCGTTTAATTTTCTCTGTGCCTTTCGTCCGCCCGAAGTTTTTCGCAGGGCTATCCCGCCACCACCTACGCTGCCATAAACACTAGGACTCGAGTAAGTTATATCCTTAAGCAGCAATGCTTGCAGCACTCCTCGTTTGTATTGGCGCACGAAACGCGGAAGCAATGCTCTTCAGTACGGTTCAGTAGCTCTCGAACTCGCGGCGAATCAATAGGGACTGAGGATTTAAACCAGTTATACAAGGCTAAGCTACTGTCGGCCGCTAGTGCTACTTGCTAACAGTACGAGTGCAGCTAGAGTTGGCCTAATGTACGTATAGCTAAACGTTCCTGCATAAAACGCGTAGGCTAGCAACCTGATGAAGGCACAAAAGCGCCGCCAAGCGGCAGCTGTTGAGCTAAGGAATAATACTCTGATACGTATACGAAGCCGTTACTAGGAGCAGGGGCACAGAGTGATCAGCGGACACATGAGCTATCTAGAATAAATCAGAAGTCATTGTCCGTAATTAAAGGAGTATCCGAACTTCCTGTCCCCTCTAGCGCGTCCCGAGACTATGATACAATAATATATCTCTGAGAATATTTCTCATTATTCAGCGGAATTTTATGCGCTCTGAGATATCCTATTAAGGTAGGTATACTGTCCACGTTTATACCCAGACAGCTTCTAGCAGCTTCCCGGGATTATCAACGAGAAATGCAATACGTTAAGAATGTCACACAGTACATGGAAACGAAGGAGAAAATTTAATTTTCCCGACGATATTAATAATGCAACACGAAGCAATAAAATTGAGGCGATCTTTGCAAAGGTGTAGAATCCTCTAAGTGATAGCCTTCAAAGCATATATCTCTTCTGACTCGGTTCATTTTCACATGTGAGCACCATGGACTAAACACGTTTTCAACTTACTAACAGATTTGTGGCATGGAAGAATAATCACATCCATTGCAAGCTTTACTTAGCAAAAAACATTTGATTTTTTCGACAAAACCTTGTCAGTGATTTATTTTCCAGGCCAGATAAAATTGGCCCCGCACAGTCATTACTGCGAAGTCATTATACCTACCATGTCTCTTTGGACGTAATCCCAATGAATCTAGTTCGCGGTTGCAAATTCTATTTTTATTTACGCAGGATGAACCTTCAACGTACTTGTATATTAAACACACACCTTCGAGCTGTGACCTAACTGAATCTGATTTAATGTCCGTGCTTCATGGAGTCTAAAGAGGGATTGCAGAGAGAGGATCGAGAGAAGGATTGAATAGCTTGTCCGTAAGACCCCCTAGTATTTATTAGTGACCTTTTCAAGCTGTTTCCAACGAGTGAACATTACTCATTATAGAATGAAGTAGCTAGACCCGATATGGCGATACACAATCATATCCTGTTTCTATATTGGCATCATACAGATCACGTATTAAGCAAAGATGTATAGACACGCATGTATAGTCGACTTCTCGTGCTTATTTGGATTAGATCTATTTCAGTGCTCAAGTAAGTCAAGAGAAGCGGCAAATTTGAAGACAGACCTATGAATAGACAATGCGTTTATCTGCTCATTCATCGAGATGCCCAGTTTTTTTGCAATTTAAAAATTGTACCAAAGGCCAAATCCATTTTTCGATAACATCGAGAAAGCCGAGTTTCCTATATGAACAATTTGCTACTAAATTACAATCCTTATACTAGAACTATTAGTGGAAACAAGCTTGTGGTAAATTTGTAGCATTTGCTCTTTGTAGCTTTTACGGCAGCAGTATATGTCAAAATCGTCCTTAGTTCTTGCTTGTGTTTGCTCCCGTTTGGCCAATGTGTTCAAGACATTCTGTCAGATCATCAGGAACTTCAAAAACAAGCAAAAAAGAAAGAATTAAGTTAGCTTTTTTGTTTCATACATATATATATATATATATATATAAGTTAGCTATATATAAATCATATATACGGGTTTACATTAGAGGAAATTGACACTTACGTATTCGGCGCAGATATGCCAATTTACCTGATAGAGAATCATTCCAAGTTAAAAATTTCGTACTCAAAGAGCCATGCTTGATTTATCGCGATTAAATTTTCTGAGGCAATTGGGTAGTATGGACGCGTCATTACGCGTGGTGAGTTGCTCCTAGCTATTGCTGTTTCTTTGTATTAAGATATCTGTCGTGAAGATATCAGTTTGGGTCTTCAATTGCCACCGAAGGTGGCCTTTATTTGGCGGGTCATCTGATCGTGTTTCGAGTATGCGTTAAATATTAAAATTACCTGTTACGATATTCATAGCTATCGGGCAAATACATTTCGGATACCGTTACTGATGGAATATAAAACACGTGTGAAGTACGTAGAAATTCTGGAGCTCGAATTGTCGACCTCATTTGTTATTAGCTGTATTATGCAATGAAGCAATTTTCAGGTTGCTGAGCCTGGACACTGGGGAATTCAATTTTAATCCAGAGGCCTTTACGCTAAGCAGCTCAAATCAACGTCGTGCGTTTAGAGAGTGTCGCAGCCCTTTAAGGAGTTGTAAAAGTTTGATGTTTCAAAAGTTACCTTCCGTCTACTAGATTACGTTTACGAAGTGATATGCCGTATACTTTAAATCGTTACTCTCAATGCACTTATAGAGGGAAACGTATAGTAATGTCTGTATGAGGAAGTCTGCGTAAACAGTTACTTTCTGTAAGATCAAATAAATGTTGAAAATACTGGTCAGTGTCGAGAACAGAACCAAATTACATAGCACCATTACCCCATATACATTGCTTACTGAGAGAATGCTAACTTTTAATTTATCTTTAAACAATCGTAAAAATTTTAACTAGACTTGACTAGCCTCGAGCACAAAGCAACGTGTGCTTACCTTTGGCCTGCTATTTTTTTATTTAGCTCAATCCGATTCCCTTCAAGCCTCTTGTACTATATACGCTTCGGAAAAATACATCACCTATAAAGTAATACTTTTTGATCAATCTAATTATGGGCCTATCTGCTCAGAATGAAACAGAAATACCAATTTTAAATGAGATTCAAAAAGTTTTCGTTTAGGCCGTTACTCACATAATAGTTTTCCTCATATATCCATCTAACTTTGAATATTTGCATGTAATAGAAAAAATCAAAACACCATCTACGCATGATCTCTAACTGTTTGAGTTTGGGTGTGTTATTGTGACCATTATGGGTACGCATTCATTAAAATGAATAATGAATGTCTGCATTTGGCCATGTCGCTTGGGATTAGACGATGACTCTGTCCGCAGAAAAGCGTCTGCTATTTTTTATTAAGTGGTCGAACCGGTACAACTTTCGAAATAGTCGCCGTCCAATTTCAGTGTAGAAACCAAACTTAACCCTTGGGTTCTTCCATGATCTTGGTAGGATTAATATTCCAAGTTAGTATTAAATAAGGCATCACATAATATAGTTTAGCGTAATCTCGCGGTTCTTGACGAGGTAATTCCCAATTACTTTGAATAACTTAGAAAGAATTGACTACGCGTTTCCGCCGCTAACAACTTCCAGATAAAAACTAGATGGATTCTAAGTGTTCAAAGAGATATGTATTTGTAGATATTGTAAAAAGAGATATAAAAATCTTCTCGTATAAGCGTTTTTTGTAGGGTCCGACACCTCTTAACAGCGGTGCTCTCGCTAAGGTCAGCCTCCGTCCCCGACTTTACTAAGGCCACTATGGAACCGTCTCCGACACATTTTAGTTAGGACTATAAGGCCATTCAAATGTAACAAACCGTGATCTGGTTTTAAGAACCTAAATGACTTGAGTAGATCTCTGAGCTTCAGCTGGGTAGAACGTGGTGGTCACTTATTCGCAAGTCGAATGCCCTAAGTGTTTCTCCATAGTGGCAGTCAGATCTTTTTTTAGTTCTCCCTCTTTTCAAGGCCGAAGACAAATCGGCTGAAATCGCTGGCCGTTCTGGCTAACGGTATAATTGTCATACGGATCGAACGCTACCCAGGTGGGTTACAATGGGCGTTGCTACAGTATGGTACACGACACCAGATATTTAGGTCTTCCAATGTGTCGTTTATCTATACTATACATATCAGTTTATTTTGACTTCCCGTATTAACAAAACACAATTTTTGTCTTTTTTTACTTACGTATCGCCCATAACACTCCTTAAGCCCAGCAATCTGGGTCTTGTATTCAGTATTGTAATCAGCAATAGCTTCCATAGTGTTTTCCTAATGAGTAATAATTCACCTGTGCTACTTAAGCTTTTACTGGTGGCTACCAGTACTCGAAAGACCAGTGAAACGGGAATCAGGTCTCTTTTCGGCGCGTGCTACAACTAGTATCGCATCGTAGCTGTGCCTTAATGTATTATCATTAACTTACTTAGACCAGCTCATTCAATCTATGCAGTCTGTTCTAGCATCAAGAGATCGACCCAGCAACCCAGACGTGTCCCATACCACCTATGGGTTTCGAACGACTCCGCTATTGTTGCTCTATTCTCGGTACGTACCCTTCCCCGCGCACGCTCGACTTTTTCCCCGTCATCTCCAAAAGTGGCGAGGGTAAATAGACTCGACTCCCACTGCCACTGGATGGGAGAGGGGAGACTTTCTTGTCACGAGGATGATCAGTCCCATTTGGAGCGCGCGCGATTCGCACTCAGCAGCGGCAATAAGCTACAAAGGCAGGCGAATATTAAGCATCAGGAACTACCGTGTGCTTAGATGTGTTTAAAAGTGTGTGTATGACGTCCCAAAAAATTTAACAACAAAAGCGACAATAACATAAACAACAATAAAGCGTCATAGTAGTCCCTTCTTGCCGACTCACTGACCTCGTTTACGCGGGGCAGTTGCCAATAATAGGAAATAATAGGATAGCAGTATTGTAATACAACGTTCGAATGTAGCATCTGCCTCCATGATCACTTAATGTTGCTAGCACCAAAAAATTCTGTCGCTTAGTATCTCAAGTACGAAAATAGCGCATTGTGTGTTGTAGTCGGCATCCACGACATATCTTCGCCATGCCACCAATGTAGTTTACAGTGATCGACTCTTTACTACACCATTGCGGAATATGGATGCTCAATACACTACGCTCGCGGTGGACAAGATCCGGTAGCATTGCCATGTAACTTCTAGTTAGTGTTTCAAAATTGCGCGCGCATCATCGCAACTGCCACAGTCGCCCTCGGCTACAGTCAGTGGATTTCCTAAAGCCGTCTCTCCCACTTGGCGCGACGTTGTCAGCCTCTTTCTCCTCTCTCATTCACGGTTCCTCCCCTCGCTACTCTTTGCTGTTTTGGGATGTCACGGCGGCGTAACGTAACCGCCAACGTCTCAGTAGCTCAACACTAGTACGTCTTTGTATTATGTGGATCGCCGATGGACGAACGAACGTCGGAGCAGTAGGCTAAAGTTAAACCCAAAGCCGGATCAACAGCCACAGCAACGGCAGACGAAGTAGTGGTAGAGGCTGAATAGCAAAGTTTTGGCGTTATCTTAAAAGTCGGCGTAAAGCATTAGCAAGTTCGGCGATCCATGTCCGCAGACTAGTAGTGACAGAGATTGGGGAATTTCCATCGTAGTTGCGGGACATGGCCGGTGATGGCGCCGCCATCAACATCTTCACGGCAGTGACAGTAATAATAATAATAATACATTACATTGTTGTTTTTTTTCTTCAAACAATTTCTTGTTTGACCGCAACAAAAGCGCTAACTACTAGTGCTATTGCTGCTGCTGCCGCCTGTTACGAAATGAAGCAACAAAAATATTAGAAGCGGCTGCTTGCAAACACTGAAGACAGAATTGCCTCATAAAGCCCTGACATAGCCCCGAGCGAAAGGATAACCGACGGGGCTCCGAAGACGACAATGCAACAGCTCTTCCCACCGCAGCATTAACGCTGTTGAAGAAGTTACTAACGATAGTCATAAAGCGACTCAGGTCTCCGATAAACCGCCCGTAAGAAAATCCATTTGGAAAAATCGACCGATGCTGTTTGTGTATTCGGTTGTCGTGATCGAGGATTTGATAGCGCCGATGGAATCACTCTCATAAAGCGTCGATGGGTGTAACCGCTCCGGATCTGTGTTTGTGTGTGTTTGTGTGTAATGAATCCTGTCGGATTTGATGGTCATAGTCGATGTTAACGTCGCTTTGGAAACAAGAAGAGTCGTTAGAGCAAAAGTCAAACCAATGTCTATACAGCCTTTACTACTACTACCACCACCACGGCACCTACAAATTCCCTAGATTGACAACGTTCGAATCTAAAAATTGTTCTCTTTATGTTTATTGTGCTTTCTCTACAGCGGTGCCTGATAACCGTTGTGCTCTATAGTATGTGTGCCTGTGTATGTCGGTTATCGTTGTGCTCAGTGTGATCCTATTGAAAAAAAAAAGTTGACGGAGTCCAATACTGACCTGATTTGACGCCGCTTGGTTTTCCAATGTTTAATTTTGCAATACATCTGGCAGATACAGAAGATCCGTCAATTTGCTTCTATGTACATCTTGGCCTGCTAACATAGTTGAATTGGATAGAGTGACCCAGTCATCGTTCAGGTGTCTGGGCGGCTTGCCGACAGTGAAATGAGTGTTGTTTTGGACTTCGATGTTATTGTTGCTTAGCGCCGTTTCCCTGGTGATCCAGTTCTAGTAAACGCGTGGAGACAGCCATAACATGTAAAGAAGCTGCAGGCGAGCGAAGAACAGATAGAGGCCAAGCTTAGAACACAGCGGACATAGGAAATTTCGATTGGTTAAGGCGATTAGTGAACAGTTGGGATAGTCATCTTACACTTCGATTCTAATGGCGGCAACGGTAGAAAAGTATCCATCCAGCCAGCCAGCCAGCGTAGCATAATACGAGATGTCATCAGAAAACATCGTCATTATTCACGGAAGGTGAATCCCTACCCCAGCAGATTGCACCCAATCCCCGGTTGCCCAGGTGACCATTAGAGAACGCCTAATATTACCAAAATCGCCGATACCTTTATCAAAATCACTTCTCCCACCCCGATGACAACACGTTGGTATTTGTGAGAACATCTTATGTCCTGTCTGCTATTGTGTCTGTCAGTCCGGCTGTCTATCATACGGCCATCAGACGATCTGACACGGGTCATCTGCTTACTAGGGTAACCCAGTGTGATTCTCGTGATGTCTTCAGATGTCGATTTCTCCTTATATACCGCCGCCTCAGTTTTACTGCCACGTGTAGGACCACCTACCGACCTCTTCGGATATTCCCGCCATTTTTACATCAGCAACAACAACAATAATACCAGCAACATTACAGGTTATTACTACAACTACTAAGCCAAAAAAAGAACAGCAGAATTCTATAGCTACAACACTTAGGATTTTTTTGTAATTCCCGAATTATCACCGCCTTATTATTACCGGGGTCTGTCTATGAAGTAGACTAGAACACTATAAGCGTACCAAGCAATATCCACAAAAACAAAGAAGGAGAGATCATACAAGCAGAGTGTGATATAGCAACGAATTTCCGCCGGTAAAAAGAAAAAAAAAAAACAGAAAAAAAACACCCGTAACAAAAATAATGGGCTGTGCATGTGATTGACTTTTCGTGTGAGTCTTTTTGGGATAGGTGGCCTGATCTTCGAAAAGCAACGAGTGTACCATACCCGCCAGGACCGTGCATGACACAAGTTATACGCGCTGTCGCTGTTACACGTCGTTGTGGACGCCCTTTGATGTGCGTCGATAGCGCGTTTTCGAAATTGAAGAAAAATTCTATCGTCTTACAGTTGCTTTGATAAATACGACGCTTATCTCCTTCCCGAAAAAAAGTCAATGTCATTGTGCTTTACGATTGCTCGATTTAATTAGTTGCGAAAATAAAAGCGTGTTATCACTTGGAAGCATAACGTAAGCTACTGACGAGCTAAAAATAGAATTATCTATAAAGACACACACAAACTCCCTTCAAAAGAAAAAGGTTGTGTGTGGACCTCACTTTCGATAACTACCTAACTGTAAATATTGTGCGATAGACAAGTGTGCAATGCGTGATCCTTACCATCTAGGATTCTGTGAAAATTAACAGTAGAAGCAACTATACACCATAAAGAAGATCAAGTAAAGTCGAACCGGAAACACCCGACTACCTACGGCACATACGATCAACTGCAAAATCGCAATACTGGAGAACCTGGATCTGGTCTGCTTCGCTTTAAAAGGTAAGAGGTAAGGTAGACGTAATCGACTGGTGCTGCCTTTGGACTATCGATTTTCGACTCTCAGTTTGTGTGTCTGCCAATATGTGTTGGAACTCAAGGTTCGAGTTAAGAACCATATCAGTCCTAATTCTACTCAAATTAGTACCACTCACTACCCGCGGCAATATGCTTCCAACTCTAAACGTACTGAAATAACTATCAATAATACTACGAATACCTGCTGATCCCACTACAGCCGCTATGCAGCCTGTTGTACTACCCAAGAAGGCTTTTCTTCGAAATATCACCACATACACTTCAACGACTACGTTGTGCTCGAGTATTACTGTTACTGCATTCGACGCAATTCGTTACCGTGCATCACCGCTTCGTTGGTGGGTGCTTGATTAGTTTTTCCGTTGGACTCGAAAAAAGATGGAACGGCTACCAAAATCTACTTTGTCGATTAGATAAGCTAGGGTTACTTTGCTTGCAGGGTGGGTGTGGATGTCTTTGTGATTCCTTTACAGCCCCTTTTTTAATCTTTGTCCTTATAGAGAATGAGGTGATTGAAGCGCTGTTGGCTGGCGCCGTTAACTCCCCGCTGGATCTCCCCACTGTTGTCTCTTCGATGGCAAACCCGCCACTGCCCCTACTATTACTGCTGTATACCGTTGAGTCGTTCCTCTCTCCTTAGCTCGGTTGGGTTCTTTCATTCGGCTGTTTAACCTGTCTCCGGTCCTCCAGCCCGGGTTCCCTTCCCTGTCACGAATCCAAGAGAAGTCTGCACTACTTTACTTTGTAACCCCTCTTCAAACCGATATACGTCCATTTCGCTCAAATGCACTTACCGGGCTCGTCTGCCTAACCACGATAGGGCAGTGAGTGACAAAACCGTCGATGAAAGCATCGCAGTGTCGATGAAGCAGCTGGCTTGGCACTTGTGGCGGGACTTTAATAGAATCGCAATCATCATTTTGTTGTAAGCACCTTCCGTGTCGTATTGCTCGTTTCGGTTTTCGTTGACGATAACCACCACGAGACGCCCAACGAACAGCCGGCGAACTCTGTCGCACTCATAAATATCTTAACGCTTAGTATGTACTAGCAAACTCGTCGTTAAACGTATATGCTTGTTTTATGTGGCTATGTTTGTCCTGTATTGGGCCTGACGTGCAGCGCCATTCGTGTGGGAATCTCTAGAGGTCTGCGGTAGAAAGGACTGCTCATAAAAATAATTTATCGTGGTCTTTTTCCAGCTCTGTTTTTTCCTGTCGTGTTTTTATGGTCGTTACAATTTTATATTTTGACGTGGGACACACGGCTAGACACATAGAAGCTCAAGCACTTGTCCTGACCAAAACTGAACGGTTCCTGAATGGCGGCCATTGTTATTCAAATGTTGTTGAAAAGATATGCTGTCGCTGTATGTTGTCGAGTACGACAAATTAGTTGATTCGTCGTTTTAGCAGGACCATAAATCTTCATCAAACCCTAACTCTAAAGCCGACATAGAGATGCTGAAGCGTTTTAAGAAATATGTGGTTAAAAACGTTGGAGGTAGCAGTTCTTTGTCATTGTGTACCTTTTTTTAATTTTCTCCAACTTCTCGAAACTCTGCTAAACGACTACTCGTCATTATCCACTGTCAAACTGTCGTGAAAATAACGTGCTTCAATTTCGCAACGGCGTCCCCTTTACCGATACGGTAGCATGACCCGACAAGGATGACAGCCACGAATCAATCTGTGACCTCCGCTACATCGTTTCTCTCATTTCGTCCTTGATTCATTTTCCGATGAAGCCGACAAAAATCGAATTGAACTCAGTGCCGTTGTTCTAAAACTTTGATTTCCCGCCCTCAATTTAGGATCAAGACGCCACAGACAAAAAGATCACGAACATAACAGGCCTTAGGACGTACATAATTGACACCTGTGCACTTGTCCTAGCTCCCTAACTAATCCCTGTTGTTGATTTACAAAGACGCCTTGGCCCCGCAGCTCTGGTTGCCAAGACGTGACTATTTTTTGCTTGTCTGCTTTACTCGGCCTGGTTGGATAATGTCGCGACGGGAGAACTAGCCGTTTCGTAGCTATCGTCGAGCAAAACGAGACACTCGATGTGTCTTAGCTAAGCTTCGAGCTTTGAATTATAACATACTTTTACTGCTAACTTCACTCAATACGGTAGCACTTGCCCTCTTGAAGTGTGACTTGTGTGGTATTAACGGGCGCGCGGAGAGCTCGTCAGCCTTGCGGCCGTTGATTTTAGCGAACGGAACCCATGTTTGCAGACTGATGCGAGCGGGTCGTGCGCTTCGAATTCAATATATCTGAATACGAATCATATAGAAACCAAGATCCTAAATGTCTTACTGGAGAGCAGTCGCATTTGTATACCTTCACGTACCCACTAACGCTGTCCTGTCTCAGCGGTGGTGTCCGTATTGAAGCATAGCTGCAAGATTATATGAAATGAATGTAATACAATAAAAGAAAGATTTCATTTGGACCTTTCTGTTCAACTTATAACCGCCTGTTTGTTGTGTAGACGCTTACCCCTCGTGTGTGGTGTTTCGCAAGAGTTTAATACAATGAGACCTCCGTGTTCCATTCGACCATCTAATGTTCCCGATACTTTGCGCCTGCCTTTTTATTCGAATTCGGGTGCTCTATGTATATAATCCGATATACATGCATGCTTTTTCCATTACTAATTCTAATGAGATAAAAATCACTCGATGGCTAGCTGCTATGGGCCATATCGACCATCGTAACATCGATATAAACAAGAAAGATAGACAAACTGCTTGCAGTACCATTACACGGTCTTAGCAGATCTCTATTTTTTTTTAGATAGTTTTGTTAGTTAGATAGATTGGAGCAACAGCGTTGGTTTGTCATTGAGATTGCCGACATCACAAAACAATATGTGCCATTATACTTTTGTAATCGTATTGGAGCTGCCGAATGATTTGGCCTGATAACAATCCGAGATCACCTGTTACGCATGAACAGTAACAGCTAATAATTGCCAGCCTAGCTGATAACGATAGTGTAGGCTCACGGTCCTTCGGATACGTTGAGTTAACAAGAAGTTGTCAAACGTTCTATGCAATCAAATAACGCTTGGCCAATTTTCGTGGGACCAGGACATTGTTGTGGCCAGTCACTCCAACCGTTACTATGGTACTATAAAAAATTACAAAAAAAAGGCTTGTCACCAGTGATTATTATGACTATTCGCCTACTAGAAGCTAACAAACTAAGTAACTGTTATAAAAGTATTAAATATGCCGTCAAAACTCGCTGCTTCCGCTCTGCAGCCGGTACGTCCACTAGCACTGGCTGTCGCTCCCGACGAACGGTGAGATCGTGGGCCGCAATCGCGTGGCGTGATGATTACGTCTAAATATATACTACAACAACCGGGCCTACGTTAGAGAGCGCAGCATCAACGAGAACAGCGAAAGCTGCATGATCCGAGAGCAGCAACGATAGCGCATGTACATCGTTACGGAGAGTACTAGGCCATCGGCTTTTGTAATGGACCGCGCTTTACTCCTACCATTGCCATTACTGCTACTTTTCAAACAATAGTAGTTTGCCCCTGCTGGTGCCGGTGCTGGTGCTGGCCGCCTACATTTTGCGTAGTCACTTCTATAGAGTGTAGTGCACTCGCAGGTCCGGCTTTCAGACAGATGGGCGAACTCAGCAAGCGACTTAGCCTGTCAGACAGCCACGCCACCGAAAGAAAAATCCACCGTCGAAAGACGTGCAGCGGCTCGACTCTGAGCAGGCAGACGAATGAGGAAGGTTTGGTACAGGTCCAAGTGTTGTTTGAAAGTGGTACCACCCAGCTGTAGCGTCAGCAATAGCAGCTCGAAGTGAATGTTGGAGGGAAAGTTTCGCCTTGCCACTCGTTTGTCCGGTGTCCGTTAGCCAGTCCTGAGTCCTCTTATTCAGCGACAGCTGCAGAAGGCCTATACAAGTCTATATATACGGCATATACGAGACAGCTGCCGCTACTCGCCACTGACTAATAGCCAACACAGCCCATGTTTTGCTTAGCCAAACAAATAAAGTAGCTAAGCGACAGGGATCTTTGCGATAGAAGAACGCACAGGCTTAATGAACGGTCAGAACGGAGGGTGAGACATAAAACGACGAAAAAAAAAACAGCCAAATTATGATGTGGTCTGCTTGCCGCCATCCCAAACGACTGAATGAGATCCGTTCGTTCTAGTGTCCACCTGATCATGCGGCACAGTGCGGACGACGTCGACCCTGACTAGTTGATTCACATTTAGCTATTGGCAATTTTTTCTGTAGAGCAGAAGCACTGGCAACAACTAGCAGCAGAGACGAGACGAGATAAGTGGATCACTTCAGTTGCCGACTGATCGGCGGAAGCGCGCAGTCGCTCTTGATGCTTGTGCTGTACCAATAGCAGAAGCAGTGACGTAGTCGTGTATTTTACGGCGAAGTGAGCATCCTGAGACGCCACGCTTGCACATACAAACATGGCCAGCGATGAGTTGTCTGCGGGGTTTTTTTTTGTTTCGGTACGTCTTTGGACCACCCGACGCGTTAGTGCTTCACTGGCGCTGGCGCGTTGCCGTCTCTACAACGGCAGCGGCAGCGGCAGCAGGCGTCAACGACGCCAACAACAAAAAACCACCGATGTCAACAGTTAGAACAACAATATTAGAAGTAACGGCTGTAGCTACAACGCCAGAAGAAGGCAACAGGGCGTTATATGGTACTTATTTGAGCGGACTATTACTCCGTTACCATCGGCTCCACCCTTCTGTTCGGTTCTCAGTTGTACAGGCGGCAGGCAAACAATCGCCATCTAAGCGAGACGGAAGCCCGCCCTTAAAGGCCGAAAAAACTCTGCGCGAAACACTATGGTCATAACGATAATAACAAGCTTGCCAACAACAGCAACAACATTACTAATAGGACTGGGCCGTTGGGGGGTAAATACGATTAAGTTTGAGCCTGAGCTAATTACTGATACATTTTATTACCTTAGCAATAGAAGTTCTAGAAATTGGTTTACATGTACTGGTGTTGCTGAGAGAGGAAATAAGACCCAAACCAAAGTGGGAATTTATGCAAAAAGTTAGATAGAATGAGACGCCTGATAACAAAGGTCACGTAGATGTCTAAGGGAAGTGTTTTTGTGCGTCATGAATAAACATCTAGTGGACGCCATCATTTCTGCGAAGATGTCTACAGCGGAATGCTTATTGTCAAAACAATATGCCAGGACTTATATTATTTTATACCGTAGATGCTAGTCCACCGGATATTTATGACGTAGCGTACGAGAAATCTAGGGCGAAAACCCCCCAGCTATTACTAAGATTAAGAAAGCCCATTAAGGAAATAGTAAAATCAAACTATGGTGTGCAGATATTTCGTCTAGGTCGAAGAAAATCAATGTGTGTCAAAAACGAGCTCATCTAACCATTCGAATTTGTTAGAAAATTACTGGCTATGCACAATAACTTCTTCGATGTAAGCACATCGTTTCAGTGATGCAAAATCTTCTCCTCATGGGGACGACTCCACATATTCGGGGGTGTAGACGTTGCTACGATTGAAGATGGAATCTAAGATAGAAAATTAAATTAGAACGACAATTAGTTTTTAGTTAGCTTTTTCCCTGGGTATTGCTACGACGACCGGCACCGTTGACGATTCCACTTGTAGACAGAGTAGCGAACTGCTAAATATAGCGACCTTCGACGGGTGCACTATGACCCAGTGTGTACGTCGACCCGTATGCTGAGCGAAAGCCCTTCGTACAATAGCAGATAGATATATATGTGTGTATATTTCAACAATTATAGTTGTTGAAACAAAGCATACAATGGCTCTGCAAATCCAGATAGATATGTTCGTGTCGTGGCAACAAGGAAAATCCTGTTAAAGCTGTTATGTATTGGAAAAGTTAGTAATATTAGAGTAATCTTTTTACAGAAGAATATTGTTATACGTGAAATTTATGCTATATAAGTCCTACACTTATCAAGAGCTTGTTAGTGAACGACTGCATCGTCTTGCTGTTACATACATGTGCGTTGTGCGATTTCCGCGCAAGTTTTGTTGTCTTCCATTGTCTTCTAATGGTGGGATCAATTATAATTGAACATACAGCCATTACGTGTGTGGCACGCTTAAAAAACCAACTACCCGAACCTAGTGTCCCTACCCGTAAATGATAGTATTTCTTCATCAAGGCGGATATACGCAAAGAGCAGGAAGCACACCCTCTAATGAATGCCTCCGACAAATTCCTTAAGATGCCCTTAATAATTACATGCAGACAAGTATCGGCTATGTGGAATCTTTTCCAGTTATCTCTCTACGATTTACTGCATTATATCTCAAGGGAACGCGTCCAATTGAGCGCATTATTGAAACGGAATCAGTTACCGCTATGAGATCATCGCTGAACACCGTGTGCGTTGCATCGCCATGTACTGGTTGATCAATTCCGGTTATTGTCACATAAATCGACGTTTGTCCGTAAGTAAACGATCAACAAGTCCTTGCACCTTTACAGCAATATTAGGATCGGCTATAATGCACGAACGGCGCGATGATATTGGAGCGGTGGGAGAGTCAACAAGAGCAAACGGAACCCCTTTTTACAACCTCGTAAGTTCGATTTATTTACACATCAACCCCCGAAGCAGGAACAGTAATATGTGATATATAAGTCTACTAGTACTAGCTATAGCACGTAGAGCGCATATTTAAGTTTTCGATGAATGTTACTTTTCGTTTTCGTCTGGTGCTAATATTTCGCTAAAAATTTGTAGACAGCGGCCTCGGCATAATTTGCAACCGCTGCTACTGTTGCTATTGCTGCTACGGCAGCCCCTCAGAATCACGATTACTACGGGGGAAGATGCGAACGCCAAGTTCTCTTGTCTTGTCTCGCTATGCTAGACTATGTAGGGGCATAGGAAAGTTGGCTTGTATAATGACTGTGTCTATATGCGTGCCCGTATAACCTAATGCTGGAAAGCGGCATAAGACACGAACAAATACAATGGTAGGAAATTACCCGGTATGTTCAGTACCGAATGGCAGTGGTTATAAAGTCATCGTCAGAAGGATTTGACTTTCAGCCTATGAAAGCTAAACGTATTTCCTATGCTTATATTTGTCTCGGTATTCTTTATAACTATTGTTTATTATATATTACTGTGATAAAAGACCATTTGTACAATTGTATTATTAGAGTTTCAACTGATACTGATAACTGTACAAACATATGAACATAACCACACAGATTTCTCCATTGGCCCAATCCACCCGAATAAAACAAATCGCAGGTTAGACGGAACTATTCTATCCGTACTGTATATTCTTGATACATTGATTCAGATACCCAACCGCCGTGTTGTTGGCGATCGGTGCTGCTGGAACAAGACGAGGCACAATTGTTGAGGTAGGAAAAGAGCGCACCTGAGCACTACGAGAATAGGCGCTAAATCTATTTACACTTTTCGTCTTGATTGTTACTTCGAAGGCAATAAGTTGATATTATTGTTGAACTTTTAGACCCCCTTTTTTTTACCCCATTTCGCCTGACAGTGCCTATTGATGACAGCCCCAAAACCCGGACAGTTGGTTCGACGTGCTGATGCTATAAAGGTATCGCGAGCGGTCCGCATGTCGCTTGGTTATCGGACACCGACAAGCAGCTATTACTTGACGTTGCCTTCGTGCCCGTTAACTCGTTCTAATGTCTTTACTTATGGTGATTTAAGCTCAATCGCCGGATAAACTCTGATAGCTATATCTGTGGCGTCGCAAAACTATAACCCTCCTGTTATTGATTGATTAACAGCTTTCAATCGCTATCCGCATTGCACGAGCTCCAGGTGATGTATCGCGTCGATCTCTACGTGATATGATCGTTAGCGACGCCACCGTGACCGATGTCAACTAACGCTGACGTGTTGACTTTGGCTGGTCCTGAAACCGGTCGTTTCTACCATTATGCCAACGTGACTGGCACGGTAAGAATGTCTTCCGACTCGCTGCGGCAGGATTCGCTGGTCAAAATGACAGCAGGAGTGACCGCTCAACAGCGATGGTCGTACCAATCGTGGGGGAAATGTCATGAGAATAGCAAGTTTCGAAGCTCCGCGTGGTTCTTGCCATTTCAGCTGGCCAAATCGGAGAGGAGGCAAGCAAGTGATGGATAGAGAAGTGGAGGAACGAGAGGGAAGCTCTCGCTTCGATGTAATAAAACGTATGCGACTTTGTGAGGAACAGGACTAGAAAATAGGCTGGCCTGCCAAAGAAGAATACACATAGATCGAGGTATCTAGAATAAATGTAGCGTGTGTGCTGCTGATTGCTTGGTTTACGTTGCAAATGTTGGTAAAGTCACCGCCACCGGTGAAGAGCGACAGTTCCGAGCGGTAACTTCGCAAGACCAACTTAATGAGTCGATTCAAGTCAACGCGTAAGTTTCGCGAATATGCTGATGATGCCAGCGATGCAAACTAGCTTACGCTTGCAACTGGATGACCATTGTAACATATGGTGCGATCGTTTGATCGTAGTAAGGTACTGCGCTATCATCAGGCAACGAAAGAATGCCGTCGGGAAAAATCAGCTGGGCGACGACGCCGAACGAAAATTTTTGACATTTTTTTACACAAGCAAGCTATGTGAAGTCGTTAAATTGGAGGAGTCACCACGCTAAAGGGAGGGAATGCAACTGTAGTTGCAACTCTCCGTTAACGCCGTCAGAAATGGAGATGACTTGATGATGATGATGATGGGGACTGGAATTTCGAAGGGTTCTACACACACGCGCGTGCAGAAATTTTTAGATGTGTAACAAAATTAAATAAGGGAACGACTAAAATATCATTCTATTTATCTATTTAAATAAAATGTGTTATTATCCCTACTGAAATTACTAAATCTTTCGGTGTTTCGTTCGGTCATTCGAAAAACGACACAAAAATCTACAAAGGTTCATTGTTTAGGCATTGTAAAGCCAACGATAGATACTGTCCACTTATTGACTAGAAGTAACTAAGCTTGAGTTGCAACAGTCGTGATATTCGTCAGTTCGAAACCCTGGCGGGTCAGTGTTCCATCGTAGTAAAACAATGACGAAAATGGTAAGTGAAGTAAAATAACCTCTATGGAAACTTCAAACAGATACAACTGAACTTCCTGTCGTGCCTGTATGGATATTTAAGTATCATATCTGCCGCACACCTAAATGCGTTACATTGAAATGCTTATTCAGTGCCTCTCAATAGGTCAGCATGGTAACTACCTTCGAGACCTAACTTAGTCTCGCTACATGCCATTATTACGTATATTTAATAAATAATAGTACGCTGCAATAGCACCCCTTTCAAGGTCTACTACTCATCTATCATTACTACTAACCAAACTGGCATGCCTACCATTCCTCTATCGGAACAAGTGGTACAATAAAATTAAATATAGGCCATCTACGTGCATTGTGCTCTGCCTATTAGCGAGTAATGGTTACGGTCCTCAGTCAATATGGTCTAGGTTGTTTACAAGACGAAACGTCCCTAGATAAAAATCATCGCAGCTTTAAATAGTAACTATTTTTTCTAGGCAGTGATGGGCTTGTGCTGATTCAATTCAGCACTATGCACTGCATCTTTTCGCTGTAGCGAAGTTGAGGAAATTTATCTTAGCTTGCCCTTTCATTCTTTTCAGCAATTACCCGATTGTCAGCGGTCTTACTCAAATAAGGAGTCCAATTAAATAGTGCCCATTTGTTGTGAAGAGCATAGCTAGGCCTATTTTTAATCTTTGACCCAATTTGGATCGGTTTCGTCTATAGCGCTCGGGCTGGTCGAATTTCACGCTTGAGTATTTATCGTTGGGTATCAGCCTGAGTAAACCAGACTTAGATATACGCGAATACATTTGTTATCATCCGAAATGACAGGTTGACAGGAAAAAGGAAGTCTAACTTTCATGCAATATGACCGAAGCCATATCCCACCGTGCAGTTTTCATTAATGAAGCAGCATAGTACCTTTGAGAGAGCATAGTTTTACGATGAATCCCAATGTATTGTTTATAACGTAGACGCTTAAGCGTTTAGATCGCTGCGTAGCTAACGAGATATGCTGTACGGGTAAATCGACAAACAGGTTGCCTTATTTAAATGACCTCTTGGGTCCTTCGCGTAACAAACCAACTGTTGACTAACGATTTCACGCCCGGCTTCCTCTTTCTATCTCTGTATATACATACACACACACACACACATATATATAAATATATATAAAGAGAAAGAGAGGAAGATTATTTTAATATGTCTTCTTTGTAGCGTACTTCGTCGTTCTTAGTCTCTTTGAATAACTTTTCATATCAACATTTTTGACAAGGATAAAGTGAGCAATTGAGAAGTGTCAACCTAAGGTAAGCATGCTCTGTCGTTTACGAGCAAACAAAAAATAGGTAATTGAAAAAAAAATAGAGTTAGCCGCCGTATTGATGTGTGACTGTAGGAAGTAACACCAACCAAACAACTGCTGCTGCTTCTACCGAAGAGGAAGAGACAAAACAAGGAAACCTATTGCGTTGCAGGCGGCGGCGAGGCGAGGCCAGGCCAGCTCGCCGTTTTTGCTACTACAGTCATCGAAAAAAAACCAATAGCCTCGAGAATCGCTTTACAGTCGGCAAGGCAATGGGGCAAAAGTGCCTATAAACCTCAATCTTGAGTTCGCCTTGAGCAGAGGGCCGTCCTCTGCCTACTATTCAAGGAGAACGAGAAATAGCGAGAGAGATCTTCTAGCTCTGCCCGGCTCCATTAGGGAAGGCTGACAGGTTGCGAGGAGATCCAAAAACTGCCGGTTCAGGCCGTGATCAGTTGGTACTCTGTTCCAGCTATTTGTCGTATGCTTATTTTCATTCCCCCTGCCTCCTCCGCGTTTGCCTTTTCATTAGCGGGTTTGGCCTGCCCCTGTATTCAAGTAGTGATATCGAAAAAGTACTTTTTTTTTTTCGTTACATGAAACAGACAGTAAAAAAGACCACCATGGTACTAGCTTGGAATAAGCTGCGATTATTTACAAGACATTTAATAGCGTTGTCGAAAGGACGAGTGTCAGGTGGTATAGCTCACGCATGTTTTCAACTGGGAGATTGAACGTACTGACAATACTGTTCGAAGACCGTTAATAAGTTTGGGAAAGTAAACTATGATAGTTAGCGTGTTCACTAGTTTCGACTGTTTCCCGACCAGGGGTATAGAATTCTTCAATCCTTTGGTCGAAGTTCAGATTGTCACTTTAAAGCTTGACGTGGAAGTATGAACGCTTTTAAACCCGTGTCTGTCATTTTCTGTTTATTGACTAGATAGTGACTGCAGTGAGTTTCGTAGGATTAAGCCGCAATCAGGTACGGGGCAGTTTCCACAATGACAAATCTACCTGACTTTCATCAGATAAATGGCATATGTATACTATGACACTGGAAGTTTCCGCTAATCAATACAGTTTATGTGAAAAAATCATGCATTCAACATGTTTCAGGTCGTGCATTCCTTGTCGAGGAGTATCCGATAAAGCAGCTTACAAGTGAGGCCATCGTAGCTTACATGGCCTTGCTGACAGAATGGCTAGTGTTTGAAACGAAAAGGCCGATCGATAGCTGTCCTAAAGAGTACAACACAACTAATGTTACCATGGTCAGTCAATTTTGGAAATTCGGAGAACACCGACGTACAGCTGGGGCGTGCAAACACGGGCATAATCGAAGCTAACGTCATCGAAGAGTGACGAAATCGTAGATTTTGCCAGTTTTCTGGGTGACAGGTGTGGCTGTCAGGGGTTAGTTGTACGTTGCGTCTGATGAATGAGACATTCACAGTGCACGCCAGCACGGATATCAGTAATGATGATAGAAACCAGAACCGTTGCAATCAACTGGAGAAAGAGCAATGGCCTGATTACTACTGTTATTGCTAACGTTGGCCTAAATGGGCATATGTGTTTGTTTGTTTGGCTCATTATCTGTTTATATGAATTGTTAACATTACCATGCGGTTGTGTGCATAACTACGCCGGTGTAAGTGAGGCCACAGAGCTGTCATTTGTTTCTGTCACTATGACCACTCATTCATCATCAGGGTGAAATAAAGCCGGGATGCTTGCATCCACAAAAGCCATTTTCAACTCAATGATGATCCGTCGAAACGACGTTATTTCATAGAACAGAACGCGTTGTAGACCATCGTTTACCTATCTAACTTTCGCTTCTTTCATTCAAATGACTATATTTTGTCTATGGTTTGGGGGATGGGGACGGGGTAGTAGTAGACCGTTAGCTATGACATTCCGGTGCTGCCTTCTAAATGTAAACTTTCTAGCAAGCTCTTTCGACCCTGATTATGGCGTACAAAAGAAATCCACGCAGCACAGAGGCTAGCCGACTGAATGATCGCCGCCTTGATTCACTCAACAACGAGTTTGGACGGCAGAAAGTTCTAACTAGGGAATATCGAGCTGCTTGGGATCTGTGTGTGGGTGCGCGTCTGGACAAGAAGGCGATATATACAGCTGAGTGATCTGCTACTCCGGTGAGACGATGCGGCTGCTGAAGACGTCTTGCGAGTTGAAACTAGTTGATGAAAGTGGCCATTCAGAGAATAGGTAACTTGAATCCCTGCGCCTAAGATACGTTAAGTCGAGTGTTGAGAAGCCGATTGAGTCTGTTTCAGTCCACAGATCAAGTCATTCAAGATCAGAGAGAGGTCACAGAACGCGGAGGGCTAGCTTTGCCAGCCACAAGCTGAATTCGCACGAACACAGCTACGAGCCTGGTCGTTAAAGCCACTTCTCAGGTAATATATGACAGAGAAATATATACAATTTATGTGCGCATCCCGAAAAAATAATGACGAATTGTTGCTATGGTTGCTATGAGGGCATATATGGGTGAAGCTCTTACGAGGGCTTTTTTTAGTAGGAAACTCATCATGACTCTTTCCAGAATTATTGCATTTGTTGATATCTTCGACATGAATATTAACCAGAAATGAGAAAACCAAATAGAACTATGAGCTTAACGAGTCTGCGTATCCTTCTATATATACTATTTCTCAATGTGATAAAGGAAGCCCCCTTTGAAAAAGCGTCGCAAGCTAAATTAACATTGCAGCCACAAGGGACAATGATAATTTCCCTTTTTCTAATGACATTTTCTTATTCCGACTTTATGACGATCGTTCGTTCTGTTGGCCAGCTTACGCGGGCAGATTATTTGATGGGGTTGTCTGCAGTGCGCTGGTTATGCTCCACAACCGAGAGCACAAGCTAAGCGCTATGCAACGGATGGGTAAATTAAAGCAGCCTCAACCGCTACGTCAGGACGCTTTCCGATTGTCCTGTCGTTGTTCGGAGCCTTCTGCTAACGCCTCGTCAACAGACATGATTACGATCGCCATAATGGCTACCATTGTGCTCACCATAAACATCTGTACCGATGACAATTTTCTGTTTCCGTAGAAGGGGTTAAGATATCAGAAATAGAAGCGGCGGTGCGGGGAGCGAAAGCGCATAAAAATGCGAAGGCGGGTAAATAGTATGAGTAACGACAGGAGCCACAGCTGCCTATTAACTGTCACTATCGCTGGGGGGCCGGAACTCAACAAATTGTTACCAATCGCTGGCGGAAATCGAAATGACAGACACAGACACATACAACTGGATCGCGAAGCTGAGAGAGCGGGCGGACTTTTACTGCTGCCGTCATCGTCGTTTGAACCCAACCATCGCGACGATAGACAGAAAAGGTACTTCTGTTTACAGTGCAGGCAATCTCCACGGCGTAGGTTTCGCAGTGGGAAGGATTTCGTTGTCCATTTCATATGTTTACATGAATATATATAGGACTTACCTGGTGCGTAGGCTTCTAATTTTTCCTCGAACGAAAATTGATACAACTGGACCGTATTGTATTATGATTACGTATAGCGTTCAGAAACACTCAGCCGAATTTCCGTGAGCACATCTAGCCTCCACTAACCAACCGTTGTGTCGCCTACATTTGAAGTTGGGAAGCGAATCCGCTTTACTCCTTTACTGCTTTTGTTTTGTTTGTAATGTTGTAGGTTCGCTGCTGAACGAAAAGGCTTGTTCGCCGGCTCAGGCCATGGACAATGAGCTGAGAAGATGACAGATCAATCACACATTTTCCGCACTCACTTGTTTAGCCCCGCTCTATAGTAGTTATTTAGACAATAGGCAGCACAAACACGGAAACGTAGGCCAATACGTTATAGTCGTGTGTGTGTGTGTGTGTGTTACTGAAAGCTTGGAAGTAAAACAGGACTAATTGTTAATAGTGATAGCTTCTGTGTTGACGGGATTATCGGCCCTAGCCTAAGCGAACGTGCTTTCAGTTAGCGTATTGTTATTCGGCAGGGTCAATGCTTTAGATGGGAAACAAAAAGCATATGTCCTTTACATTTACATTCTCTATAATTAATTCTTCTTCACTTTTTTTTCTAGATCTTAACGTTTATCAATAGCCGTCAAGCTCATCAAAAACATTGATTTGCAATTTACGAGTAATCGTATTGATCGTTGACTATTTATATAATAGACTGTGGCGATATACAGATGTAATGAAGTTAATAGCAGCTACCTCCCACCTACGGCCAAATTCATCTGATAGTACTGGCTTTTACCGTGAATCATTTTGTTGTCAAACAAAATACAAATGGTAACAGACACTATCTCCCGATGTCGGCTATCGACTGTAAATCGGTCTCGTAAACAGTAGCACTTCTACGTGCATAAAAATGCCCTACCGCCACGTTATGTGCCAGACGATCATCCGGTAACAATAATAATAACGTACAAAAGTAATATATCAAAGAACACTTCTACCACAGTATAGTAAAGAATGTATGCACGCGTCATCGTACAAGAGCTATATTGTAAGTTATTCATTAGGCAGCCTGCAGAACCGGTGATGGTATTACATTGTTAGCCGTCAAACGTAAGCAGCAGTGGTCCTAGCATGCGCTCTTTGCTACCGACAAATCGCCAGCCAAAGGACACCTCAGACGTTTGAACGCCTCCTGACGAGGTCCTAGCTGGTAAATCCTAAACATCACCACAGCGTCAGAGTCGTCGACAAACGTCTGTCGGTGCTATTTGTCGGCCCGTGTCATGGCCGTACGGCTACACTGTACCGTTTACTGCACTCGTTTTTAATCATCAAGACAAGGCTCGCAGACGGTAAGGACAACAACGCAAACCACGGCAACTGTCGGCTGTTGCATAGCAGTTGCGTTTCTGAAATGCTTCATCACCCTTTGAAAACTTACAAAGACAACACTGTTACAAGATACGTCATGTTCAAATTTGGTGTACATACCTGAGTAAATGCGGACACCTAGTTTTGACGTTCAACACCGCGATCCGTAGCAGGATAAAAGCACTTTTATTTCTTGTTGAGCTCTATACTGCTGCTGCTGCTGCTATTACAAAGAAGATGAATCCAGATACCAAAAGGCTGTTTGCGGCGATAATAGCTCAGTTCTGAACATATGAATAGGCAAATGGACGGGTGCACGCAGTGAGCGGTATGAAACCTACCTCCAGCTTATCATCCGTACGAGTACTTGCGTGACTAAACAAATTATCCACGTTTGACGCCGCCGTAAACCACAAGGTTTATACTGCACATATAAGTCTATTCTTTTTCAGTACGGGTTAAACGGCGGTTGTTACCTGATGCGTATGCGAATACGCTTACGAACGCACAGAATATCTTATATTGTTAGATATAAATATTGGGGTAACGGGCTGCCTCCGAATCATATAGGACGCGTACATCGAAAAGTTTATCTGCATATTGAATTGTGATGACAGTTTACACGTAGGTTAGGTTGTACCTTTGTTAACGTAAAAGCAAGTACTGTGTAGACATTGTATCGTGCGTCCAGGTTGTGCGACTTGTAATACAAAGCAGTGCAGACTTGTAGGAGCAATACCATCTATACACCTTAACAAGTAGGCGAACCTCAACTGGCAATAGTTAGTATACAGCAAATGGTCCTTTTCTTGCCTTTTTCCCTAAACCTTACAACCTCGTTTAATATTCGCATAGAAACGTACATTTTTCCGGCGCCGTTCAAATTTGGCAGACTCTAGGGCTAACCATTAAGATTATACTACAGTATAGTACGATTTATTACACAGCTACGGTATTCACAGAAAAAGTCGGGTACCTTCCATTTTTATCCAGCTCAATTAATCTCCGCTTACTCACATAGTGCATAATACAAGTCTCAGCTGACATGTTCCCTGTGTTCTAACTCCACTTGATAGATAGATAGATCTATCTCTCTCGCTATATATTCGTTGTTTTTTTCGCTTGTTTCCCTATCCGCTGTTGTCCGTCTCATTCCGCCCCACTTTTCCTTTACCCACCGTTACCTCCTTTGAAGCCTTTTCCTTAGGATATTCATTCCGCCACTGTTCCATTCACTTCGGAAATAAATAGGACATGTCATTACAGTGTACAGAGTGACAGTGACCCGTTTATGGCTATGCATGCCTGTTAGTTGACATTTATCGTAGGCCGTTGAGTCGCCAGCCCCATCGCAATCATCATAGCAAACGACGCTGGCTGCACCTAGTCAACTTCGCATATCAACATGACACGGTTGTCTTGTCATATCTTGGCGTTACGCCGTAGGCACCAAGAGGATGGCGCCACCAGTTTCGAAAAAAATTTCAGGAGCAAATAGCTGATTTTATCGGCTAGCTGGATAGTCAACGTCTACCTCCATAGGTACGCTTGAAGATCAGTCCCTTCTCAAATGTACGATTGGTGCGCTATTGATTAGTTTATGACAAACATACGTCTATGCGATGTCAAAAAAGCTAGCAAAAAAAAGAACAGAACAAAACTGTTAACAAAGTAATACTGCGGTCGAATTGATTACTCCTTCTGGCCTACATATTGCCAGGTACGCTTTGGCACTATGCGTGAAGAACGTCTATACAAAATGTTCTAAGTTCACTTTGGGTAAAGTAAGAAAAAACGAGTTTAATTTATTAATTTAGCTCTCCTCTTTCTAAAGCCCTTACTGGAATGGAAATAAATTTTGAGCTTGTGTTCGGCAAATCTTGTTTTTGTAGTTTCTTCGGTAGTGATGTGCATTGAAATCGACCTGG
The DNA here is from genome assembly GCF_002532875.2 of Varroa jacobsoni. NCBI lineage: Eukaryota > Metazoa > Arthropoda > Arachnida > Mesostigmata > Varroidae > Varroa > Varroa jacobsoni. The sequence goes on along the minus strand of NW_019214359.1, from coordinate 39,622 downwards.
ATCTTTTGGTTCTAAACTTGTTTTCTTTAGCTGCTTTCTTAGCTAAACTTTGGGGTTTTTGGGTTGCCAGGTTCTCCCAGATACTTTACTGGCATTCATGTTTTGACAGATTGTCCTGGGCATCAAGCGAATTTAAAGAATTATTTAAAAATGATAATTTAAAAATGATAAAAATGAACTTTGGAACTTAGATTGCCCAGAAACCTTTCACATATATGTGAATTCTTCTCTTATAGATACGTATGTGTTGTTTGTGCCAAAACATTTTTATACTACAACGATTGATTTCTCTGCGGTCTGTTTGCGACTTAGTCTGATTTTTCTTTTTGAATAAAGCCAGGACTGTCGAGAAAAAGCTAAGAAAAAGATTATGATTCTATTTGTCCGAATCGGCATATAGAATAATTTTTTTTACTATTACTTGCCAGGTTCATTTGAATCCGTGGTCTTTTAGCGCTCAGTTCCTCTCAACACTGTGAAGAGAAACGTTTGATGATGTAGTGTTTTTGAACAGTACTAACACATAAGTCCGTATGTTGTAAGCCGTTCGGTGGATTAGGATAAGGAGCGTTCACCCTTTGACGACGACAAACACTCGTGTATACCTCCCGGTCTTCAACTTCTACCACTGACAGCCTTTGCAGAAGCAGTAAGAAGTCACCCTGTTATTTGACAGCCTGCCCGTTAGCTGTTACCCGTTTACTGGTCGACGAATGGTTTTTATCGGGAAGGTTGCTTGGCTTCATTCAAGTGCTAATTATACAATGACATTTTCATAATTAGCAAACTACCGCAGCGCTGTATAACGCATTCGAAATAAGTATTTGTCTGCGGTCATCGCTGAGTCAGCCACGAAGCAGAAAGTGAGGTCTGCTTTCAGAACAAATCCACTTTGCAACTCAAAGAAGAGATCACTATATAGGGAGCACAGAGTTAGGACTCTTCTGAAGGGTCTTAATATTTACTTGTCCTATTCGCCCGAATACCCGTATCTGCCATCATTGCTCATGCTAGTACCTCAATATTGAATGTTTAAGTGATAAGAGTCGTCCCTTCCAACCAAGGCGCTACATTTTCTCGACCCGAGTACAGAACGCCCCAACGGACGACGATGGTCCGCATGACCTTGAGTGGCGCAATAGCCTTTCGTGTTGCCTGAAAACCTGACAAAAAGTGTCCTTTTTTCAATGACCAGCCACCTCTTAGTGACAACTTCGCCGAAGAGTCCACAGGGATCACCGATCGAAAGCCGCCTAACGATAGCTCCAGCGAACAGCCATTGACGAGTCATGTCTCAACTCAGCTCGTCCCAGAAGGATATTTAGAGAAAGTAGTAAAGGAAGAAGCCATTATGGCAACCATGTTCAGTCCTAGGCTATCTCCCCACGTTGATTGTCCATTGCGAGCGAGTGATCTGAGATGTATCTCGGCAATTCTCTACAAGACAGCATTGATAAAACGATAAAACTTCAGACGAAACGACGATCCAGGCGATCCGTGATATACTCAACTTACAACTGTTTTTCTGCTGATAGCATTGTTGATTGTTTATTGCCTCCGAAACGGCAAGAATGCATGTAGGTATACCCCAAATACTCGAGACAAAATGGGCGTGTTCTATGAAGCCTCATCGATAATCGACAACCATCATAGAAAATGGATGCCCTACCCGTCTAATTTTTGTTAATTTCGCCCATGTTTTCCCTCCGTTCTTCCTTTTCTCCTTTTATAGAAAGCACCAACAACATGAAGACGGGCATTTGTCTTTTGTTTTTCATTTCCTTGCTGCATTATGTTACCAGACAAAAATTTCGGCCCAGTGTGATGTGAAAGTATACGCATCAGCGGACAGACGCCTGCTGTCTATGTAGGAGAAATCTAAACACATATAAGTCACAGCGTGCCTTCAAAACTAAATGCTACTTCAATGAAAGTTAATTGCTGGTTCTGCAGTTGCCAAACCTCTGCCGCAACTTCAAATCTGTATGCACATGTTTACTTTAGCGGTTGTATTTTAATAGTTGTTCATTGACGGTGTAGCCGCTCCACTGTGATCGCTTTGGTCGTCACCATCGTAATCATCGCCCAGTTATGTCTATTACTATACGTAACCGATATGTTACTACGTCGTCACCTACGTTCGTCGATAGTAGGTTGATTCGAACAGATTGCGTTCCCTAATCCGTTCGCTCAAATCAAACCGATTTTCATTTGGCAGCGAGGCACTTCGGCTCCGCTGCCGCGGTTGCCATGTTATTTTGACCAGCCCTTCGCCGTCGTCTGTAGCAACGGTAGCTGGTCGGGTTACCCATACCTCCTCCACCCCCTCCCCCACCCCCCATTCTATAAAAATGGAAAAAGCCCAACGAAAATACGCGAAGTGCGCGCGGAGTGCCCTGAGTTGCTGCACCGCTTGGCTGGAACCGATGGCACCAGAAACGCAGCGAAGAGGTCTAACGAAACGGGTAAAAATAAAGAGTATCCAGGGAGAAGGAGCCAAAGAGGGATGGCAATAGCAACTAAAGAAAAAGAATTTAAATGATGTGTGTAAAACAGAATATTCGTGTGGTACCAATGAAAAGTTGACCTATATCGAATTCGTCTCAATTGTCACACAAGATAAGAAGAGGCAGCCATTGGGCCACTGAGCTGCAGAACTCGATAGCGGACGATGATGACGAGGAAAATCAGTCAATGCTGCTTTCGAAAAGATATAGATAAAACTGAAGTAGATCAATACTATGAAGCAAAAGAGTGTTGAATGTAAGCGGAGCGAAAACAATTGACGGTCAACGCTGTCTAAGCCATCATCACGAAGAGGAGCAACATCACCGTTGAAGCGATCTTCGCTCACTTCATCCATTATGCAACTTCACTAACTCCATAAAATGATTTTGCTGGATTCTGCATGCGACCAGCGATCACATGCGCAATGTCTGTTTGTCTACAACAGCGTCGTAAAACACCAGACAGACAGACAGACAGCCAGCTGGAGAGCGAATCGTTCTGAGTTAGTCTGCGAATCGGCAAATGCTGGTTGACGAGCGCTTTTTTCACCAAACAGACAGCAGCGTTCTGTGGAAACAGTCATCCACAGGCAATGTAGCGGATCGTCGGTGTTTTGACGCCGCGAAATGGTGGCGTTTCGGCCGTAGCGTTATCGGATGCTAGTCGTGCAGAAATAGCAGTACCATTCGTGTCTTTATAAACAAACTAGTTTCCGTTGCTTATTCGGTTATTCGCGGTGTGGCGCGGCAGCGCTGTCGTAGACGCCTGACAGTCTCGCTAGGTACATAGTTGTCTATCCACCACCGACTTCTATACCTCTGCGTCAACTTGACTCATAGGACAAATCGACGTTCAATGAAACGGTATTGATGCTACTGATGCTGAAGGAGTGGAGGGTCCTTTTGGTTTCGTCACGCACATCACTACCGTACCGGACCGTAATTAAGGCCGGCAAAGTCAGCGACGTCAGACGCAGCAATCAAGCCAAGGCTTTCCTGTAGGTGTCGTTTACATGTATCCGCTTTGCTGCTTCTTACTTGGTAGCAACGTAATAGCGTTCCGTTCGTTAGTCCCCGCTTCGTGGGCGATGGGTGCTGGGTTAAATGAGCATTCCTGCTAAAACTACCACTATGTCCGCAGCGAGACGCTGCTACGGCAGATGCTGGCTGTTGGAGATGGCGATGCCCGTTGATGGCGAAAGTAGTAAATTGCCGTTGGACGCCAACAGCAGCGACGAAAACATCATCTCCTTTGTCAAAAGCGGAACAAATAGGCCGGGTATGTGTCACTCATCGAAAGGGCGAGAACTTGTTTTATATCGATGCTGTAAGTGTCGGTATACTACGCTTAAATTAAGCTAATCATAAAATCTAGCAAATTAGAGATATGTGTATAATTGATTGATCGATAAAAATGACTCAACTGATTTCTTCTTGGTCCCTACGGAAACCGATATCCTGACTCTTTCGACTCGCTCCGAAAATTACTCAGAACGAAGCGTTGATATCAGGATACAGAGGTTACGCATAACCTCGAGCACGGGGATCGGATGAAGTGTCAATTTAATTAATTCATTTAGTGGACGAACCCGTAGTATATTCGGTGAGATCGAAGACAATGGTGACTAGTGGCGCCATTATTCGGGATGGAGAGAAACCTCTCAGTGTTGTCTGTGCTGTGAATGATGACGATCCGCCTGTCTGTTCCAACTACAATAGTACGGTGTACACAAATAAACATTTCATTAACAAGCCTTTACGGCTATCCGAAGGTCAAGGTGACAAAAAACCTGGAAAAGTACCATAGTAGATATGAAGCAAATGATCTTCTGCGAAAACAATATACTTAGTTATGGAACGGTACTTTGGGATCGTTTTAGTTGAACAAAGCAAAGCTTTGTGATATTTGTTGTCGTATTTGTTATATGTTGTGGTATATGTTATATAAACAAAGAAGAAAAAATCTCGTTCTCAAGATTCTACGATAAAACGACAATGAAGATATATCGCTCATCCAACGTCGTTTGTGGCATTGCAATATAGTAGTGCTATACGTATTATATGAAGATTTCGAACGAATTTGACTTAAATTTGAAAGTGTAAACTGCACAATATCCACGAATAAGGAAAACATTATAGTTTTGTACTTCATTCACAAAGTGTATTTTTTTAAAAAATATATAATTATTATTATTAAGGGAAACTAACCGAAAGCATCGAGCAAAGGCAAAGTAAACAATGCTGTTCTAACCTTCCGCGTACTTCCTTTCTTTAGCAGCAACTTACAGCCACGACAAGAAAGATCTAGCAATCTAGGCTCCGTTCTTTTTTTTTGCTTACGTCTAACAGAATAACAGTATACAGATAATGGATGCTGTTGAATGCATAATCATTTTAGCGCTCATTCTAAACGCTTATCTAAACTTAGTACTCCACAATTTACAAACCTGAAATTTGCTGAGCACTGTTTAGGGACAGATGGGAGTAAGCTAGACTACAGCTCACTGTGCCGTCGGCAAATACTTCATAAAGGTAAAAGAGTTATAAGAATGCCCATGCGTAAGTTGATAGCAGCAGGCATACCTGGGGCAAGCAGACACGGAATCCAGCCATAGCCAAATAGAAATATTCAACAATATATCGTAGAAAGACGATCTAGTTAGCCTTATGGCCACTATGGTACTGTTTACCTGTCGTCAGTCGCAAACGAGCTACGTGAGCTAACGTAAAATCGATAACGCCTGACAATTATATACAATCTTGGGATATCCTGGCGAAATATGCATTAGTGTCATTTTATCGTTGCCGTGCGGCCTCACTACAACGCTCCTCAGATACGAACGCTAGAGAGACATTTGTGACTAGCGCACTTGGTGGTGCCTCCGATACGGCTCGTAATAGGAAAACTCAACCAACTACCTACAAATAGGCAGCAGCACTACATTTGACTCATTGACGGCACGTAAGTACAACCCGTGCATGACGTAGGCCTATGATGCTAGTGATGGCAGTTGGGCCAGACGGACGGACGGACGGACGAGCGATTATTCAGCAAACTCACGTCGGTCCGCAGCTTGAATATAAGTAGCTGGGTACGTATGAAACGGTGTATGGGCTCGGCTGTTGGTGCTGCAGACCTATCGGTTACGCACCTAAACTATACCTCTATCCGTCTATTGACTAACAGCTGAATAGTAACAAACATTCCCAGTGTGTCACCATGTTTCGCGTGCACAACCCAAACAATTAAGCATCACCTGCTTCCATCTAACTGTGTACGTACTGTCGAACCGAAAGCAGCTGGCAACGGGTACTGCGCGTGCAGGCATAGTCAGTGTCAAACGTCCACGTACACTGACTACTTCGCTAGACCGTCAAATTGGCCAGCTCGACAATATTTCCCGTAGTATCAGACCTGAAACGGCAGTAAAGTTAGCGCCCACTGAACAGACAAACATCGACGATACACCTGGCATTCTCTGCTACATAGCTTTGAACGCATAGGTTCGTTTGTGTTTGTAGGATACGTACGGTGTCGCCGAAATATTCATACATATGTAAATTTGGGGAAAATTTTCCCGTGTTGGTAAAATCGTGCCCGAACAGCTGTCTACTAACGATGGAATATTGTTTCGGCTGACTGTAGAACTATAAACAAAAATAATTAACCGAAGAACTCGGACGAAACGTTAAATCGATGCCTCCTCTAGCAGATCGCTGTAAATTGGTTTTCGAAAGAATATTTATTGCCTATAAGAAGATGAATACGATCCGATATGATTCCCCCCTCATAATACTTCACCGATTCTCTGAAATACTCTTCAGCTGGAAGTTCGGCGGAGTAGAGCGGACCTAGAATCATTAGCTCCTCCCGTTTCAGTCCCAAGAGGCATACGATGATGCTTTCTGTTTGCAATAAGGCCTTTTGCAAATTTGTCAATAAAATATATCATTATGGTGTGACAGCTTATAGATTCACTACAGCCACGTAGGAAGCTACGGCTGGACCCACTCAAAGTAATCCACTTACTGACGTCACAGTATATGTCTCGTCAAAATTGTAGTCAAGTCCAAACATAGGGACTCGAGAGACAAAACGTTACGTCTGAGTAGTCATTTAGTTATAGCAGCTCTGTTTTTTTAATATATTACCGGCATTAGTTAGGTTACGCGAGATAGTCCGGTACGGGTTCATGTTAGTTTTGTGTGACGAGCAGCCCACACATACCTATAAAAGCACGCCAATATTCAATAGCAACTTTAGCGATATGAAACATATAGTTAATACCTAATAATATAGTTAATAATAATAATAGATTAATATAGATATCGCCCGACATATGAAGTACTCAAGCATAACGACAAATTGAGTCGATACGAATTGACATCCATGCCAGCTAGTCAAGATATTGTTACTTGCTACTATTCGACATGGGAACCAAGAAAGATCGTCCTCTAGCGGTCACTCTGGATCGTGCTGACGAAGCCCATGTCCCTATGGCGACGCATGTTAGCCCATGCTAATCCACGTGCCTGTTTACGATAGCGAATTCTCGACTACTCAGTATGACACAGTTGCCAACCTTGACGTTATACGAGCTGCGGACGCGCACGACACCCTTTATATCGCCTATTCGAATATGTCAATCGTAAAAACTTAAACAGCTACTTATGGAACTATGATATAACTTACTGGACATAAAATTTGATCTTTGCGCTAGAAGGGACGGTACCTGCCTCGATTGCTGCATCATAATAAGATTTGATATGTAGACGAAGGAACCGATCTAGATCACTTAGAGTGGACACAGGCGAAATAGAATACAAAACGCATATGTAGATCTATCCGTGAGACACGACAAATGTAAGCAATCTAATAATTTCAAAGCAAAATTATCACTTGTGTCACCACAGGATACAGTATCCTGCAGTAAACCGTATCCTGGTACAGATTGATGTACAGGATAACGATTGTAACAATTTAGCTTTATATAGATGTTTTTCATTTATTTAAAATGCATCCGATATATCCACTACCTATTTCATATACTCATGTAGCATATCCGGCCGAAATAGTTTTTCAGTCCCGTTTGAAGTCAAAGCTGCACATAAAACCATCAGACGACGCCAGTTTTAACACTCATAGCAACAAATATCAACAGTTGTGGTTACGCGGACAGCTTCCCGTTCGCTTTTCAGCTTTATAATTAATAAAATGAGTAGCATCTTAAGCAACCATTGGCTTTCTAGTAAACTCTCAGATCTGGTCCACGTTTCGGTTCCTCCTATTTTGTGAGATTTCTGGCTAGATGGTTTCGTATTAAGCTAGATTTACGGGATCGCCGTTGCTAGCTCCTGCGCGTGGCCTTTGTATTCTTTTAGCTTTTCGTATCACACCCATTCTTTTGTCATAAATCTGCCATGATAGAACGTCACGTTCGGAGTCTACTGCACAATACGAGCTTGCTACATTGCCGCACCAGCGCCGATAGATTCCCTCGTTGTTAGACGATTCTGTTGTGCAGAATCACACACGGATCATCGCACGATGTAAGCCGGTACCGTTTCATAGTGTTATGTAATAGCAGACCACTACGACATGAAAGTACAGTGCGTTTAAAGCTGTGCCGCCGCCGCCTCCGCTGACCTAGTCACAGGGTCGAGATTTCAGACGATGTGAGGCTATACAGGGGCACTTGGATGAATTGCTGTAGATCTTACCCGCTGGTGGCTGGGTACCTGCTGCTTCGTCACACTCGTCGGTGTTCTTCAGCGCCTAGTAATTTAGTGCGACTCAGCTATTGTTGTTGCTTAGCGCTCTTCTCTGCCTGGCGTATTGCTGTGCTCCTTTGCCGTCTGACTGTAGGCGTCGGGTTGTATAAACGCTGCCGTTGTTGTTACCAATGCTACATCTTTCATTACCGTCGTATCCCACCTTCATCCTTTATTGTTGTTTTTCGTTGCTCTGGGTTATTCGTTGCTCGTCTGTGGCTGAAGCAACGCAGTTCGTACTATTTCAACACGTGTTACTACAACGGCTGTGTCCGGTTGCGACAAGGGGGGGGGGGGGGTTGTTTCCATTCCTCGATCTTTCTCCCTCTACCGAAACTTCTATTCATAACGAAATTAATCAGGGGTCAAATCTTGTCCCGCAACAGCTCACCTAGGTTACATATAGCTGAAGGCCCGTCGGTGTGACGACGTTTTTCATGCGCAGGATAACGATAGCGTGAAGACAATGAGCCTCTTATTTATAACGACCAGTACTATACTGTTATTTGACTCTAGTTGGATAGCTATAGTTACTTTATCTCTGACACGTTCCTATTTTAGGATCGCCATAGCCGCCGACGGTGCTCTTCGACGTATCGCCGCTGAAGTTAGTTTTGGCTTTCGGTCATATTCAGCGCACTGCTTTATAGAATCTGTAACCGTGACGACGTCAACGGTCGTAGTCTCCGTGAGGCGTGCGGATCTTTTTGAAGCGATGTGGTGCTCCGCCAAGCCGACCTATTGTGGTCGCTGCCCGGTCATTATTGTTGTCATACTTAGTCTTCGTATCACTGACGAAGTGTTCGTTGGCGAGCGGCGGGGCCGCCGCTCATTCGGAATTCTAGAGTGCTTCGAAGACAACTAGAGAAAGAGTCCTGTTCTTGACTCAGTCGGCTTCAGCTTGACATCGTAGAGTCTCGCGTATATAACTAGATTGACTTACTGACTAATATATAGCAGATGTCCCTTGGCTCGTGGTTCAGCTGCCTTTTGACCTCCGCCACGGCCGACTCGTAAGCGCGACGGACGTTGCGTCTGTCCGACCACTGCAAGAGCGGTCAGCGACAATTCAGCAAAAACACCAACTCACAACCGAGGGGGGCCGACTAGCGCATCAATTATGCCGGCTTTAACGTCAGAAGTACCGGTCGCGTAGCTCTTCTGATACTGACGGTTTATACTGCTCTATTATGGAGCGTTACGCAGCATTCATAGTTCTATTATTAGACAAACACACACTAACTGCAAAATAGAATAAAAACCCAAATAAAGCAAAGACATGATGGAGATTAACATCATTACCTCCATCATTACAGTCGTTCGTAGCAACAACAGCAGCAGATTGTCGTTAGAAGGTCGTCATATGCCTTATTGCCTATATAAAGAAGTGGACCGTACATGACACACAAACACACACGTAGACACCTGAGCTACGGCGAACGTAAAGTAGCTCTCCAATAATGATAACTTTTTTTTACTGTTAATATCGTTCTATAACATAGATGTGCATATCACACATAGAGTCGGCTACGGTGCACCATACAAATACCGTTACTGAACAAGGCCAACGAACTCAATCCTATCCTATAATTGTTATTCCTAGAAATCAAAACAGTGTAATAAGCCTATACACACGTGTTCATTGTGACGCTTTTATTTGTGTATCTGTATGTGAGCAGTGCGTTTGTATTGCTTTTGTGACTGATAGACGCGGCTGTCGGTGTTCTACTTAGTGGTAGGTATTTGACTAGCTACTAGTTACTTCTTGGCGTACTTTTCGCATTTTGCCTTCACCCCCTTAATTGTAAATAAAGTTGCTAAATCTGCTTTGGGTCGTGAATGCGATGTTGGCTTGAGTAGAAGTAATTTAGCACGGCCGGTATCTGCCATGTTTGTTTTGACTTTAAGAGGTTTTCTGTTGAGAAGCCTGCAGGAGCTCTTGTTGTAGAAGCCCCCGTGGTGGCGTAGTGGGTAACGTGCTTGCTTGCTTGCCAAATTTGACGGACACGTAGCCGATGTAAAATCTGAACCAATTAGTTGCCAGAAGACGACACCCACTGACGATTGCCCGCCGTTTGCTGATTGCTGGCTGATGGCTCATGACCTCAATGACGGCTCCGGGGGGACGACGTCTCCCGGTGAGCGACTGGGGCATCACAAGCTGAATAGCTGCAGTATCTGTACGCCGCGGAGTTTACGGCAACAGCGGCGTCGTAGATAGTGTTAACGGCATGATGTGTTAGTTGTGACTGATTCAGTGAATAAGCAGGATTGGCATGCCCACGACCTCTTACGGGGGCAAACTAGCTAACGGGTGCTGGTTACAACGGTTAGAACCTATGCAGTTGCTGCTCGTTACAGTCGACTTTCAGTGGTTTGGTTAAGGCTCTTTTCGAAATTATCTACTAAGGGACAGGACTCACAGGCAGTAATCATAATAATCGAGGAACTCTGATTATTATACACAGGATTATATAACATTGCAGTTGTCAATTGCATGGACTTAGTTGATATTACGCGAAGCAGCTCTTAGCAGATAAATCTATTGCGTTAGGTAAGTAGAGTAAGTCAAAAAGTCACACAAATGCGGCAACGTATTTAATTGTTTGTTATGTTAACGCTACTGCAAGGGTGGTCGCCTGATGCTACATCTGTTCTACATCATTTGGATAGGATACGCAACAGGAAATGACAATTAACCCGAAATAACTGGCACCGGAATAGACATTTCCGGGCCTTCTGGCACCTTTTTCTTTAAACTTTACCAGTCCCTTCTGTACCTTAGACCCACGGATGTTTGTCGAGTAGCAACAGTATCGTACACGCCCTTTTAACGCTAATTCGCCTGGCTAAGCGTACCATATTTACCACTCGTACGTCTACAAATTCCGCTCCTATTGTTCGGTGTAAACTTCAGCTAAGCATTGTAGGCACAGCGGGTACCAAACTCCGTTCGTTCAATAGCAGCCAACTTGATTTCTCTATACGATCGTATCAAATAGGTACCTGGTCACTGATCTGAGGCCTGTTTGTTAATCATTTCATATTATTAAACGAAAGTATTCGTGCAAATTATGTTTAGAATTAGTTTATGTTACTGATACGATTGCTGCAGTTGAGGCTTTGGCACGTTTGGACTTCAAGTGTTAATGCGGATCCGATGGCCATTAAATAATACGGGTAGAAAGAAAGTGGATCCAATATCTGTTTTTCATGATCATTCGGCGTTTAATGCAGTCAAATATCAATGAACCCAGCAAATTAATTGGCTTTGTGTGCAGATTTTTTTATGTTTTTTTTTTTTTTTTATATACCCGGATCACGCATCCTTCTGCTATTAGCTTGTGTCTCTGGTACAGGCAGATTGTTGTCTTACGTGGCGAAATTCGATAATCTCATTTTTCGCGCATTTTTGGACCCTTTCAGACTACGATTTATACCTATGAAGATCAACAATTTCCGCAACCTGTGTGGAAACAACAGGAAAAATACAGAAACAAAAAAATACCTACTCAAAATGCACTCTTCAGTGTGCGCAGCTAGGTCTTAAAAATTCTGCGTACATTCAATGTATGCGGCACGATTGGATAAGCTGCGCGTACTGCACGAGTCGCGGCACGACAGGTCAGCTTTAGCGTCTCTCACAGTCCGTTCAGGATATGCTGCGCAGACAGATGTGATATATATATATGTGTACATATATATATATACACCACATCTGCCACCATATATAGCGAGATCCTATTCATAGTACGTTCCGTGTAAAATGCGTTTTCTCACATTAATTCGCTCATTCAATTATCGAAAGCTTTGTTTCTTTCTCCGTGCGCCGACCTTGTCTATCGCGCGGTCCTCTTCACTTTCCGTTTGCCGACTGCTTCTTCTACGTTTTTGTTTTCGCCCATATTGCATGACAGAACTGTCGTGCTAGCTGGCACTACGCACATACTTTTCTCTACCGGTTCGAAACGATGCGGTTGGTCAATTACCAAGCACAATCTTGTACACGCTAAATAGATGAGGAGGGGTGTGAAACGTCGTACGATAGCAAATGACAGACGACAACAGAAGCAAACGCTGCTAAAGCTAGAAAAAAATTTGAAATGCAAATGCCGTACATCGAACGTATACGACACCCAGAGCCCGCTATCCCGCGGCCGTAAGATACCGGCCGTCGATGCTACGAAGGGCGTAAGCTTCGACGAAGTCGTCCTCTCATTTCCATGAAAGATCAAACCAATTTTCTAACAGTTGCGTTTCCAGAAGCTTGCGACATACCGTAACACTTACATTACTTGCAAGTCCCATCGGAGCAATTTGTTCTGAAATAAATTTCCGTCGCGAATACGCTTTACGGCCGATAGAATAGTGCAGTTTCTTAAGGAACGCTGTAGATAGAAGCTGTTGCACTATATGATACGCTGCGATTATGACAACGGCTGTACGAGCAGGCTGTTGAGGGAAGAGAAAACGGAAAAGGTTCTGTGAATGAGATTCCTTTGGTGACCGTTGAAAATGCCTGTGCAGCCGGTGTAGTACACCGCCCCCTTCAGGGGGCGCCGTTTATCGTGCCTATAATTTTCATTACGACTATGATATTACGTAAACAGTAAAGTTGCTACAAAAATCAAAATGTTGTAAACGATATAACTGCGATATAAGCCGTCTAACAAATGAAAAAGATACAAATACGGCCAGGCGAGTCATATTCGACAATGACAAATCATCCATACAGATACACACAACAGAGTATATACATAAATTAATTCTAACGTAACAACGCGTTCGAAATAGCTTTGTTAAAATATCTGCTGAAGCTCAAGGGACAATAAAAAAAAAACTTGCAAGTCCAAACATTTACTGGTCTATTTGTTAGTTTTTCTATTGAGAATTAGGACTTACGAGAGAATGTTCAACAATAAAATATAAATAAATTATGAATGCTAAGCTTGGTATTGCGACCCTAAACGAATCGTATGAATTACTTTTTTTTTTTCCAATCCAGAATGATAACATAAAATCAAAAACGTCTTAGTTCGATTACGACTTAACTGAACACGCTCCGCGTTTCTCTTGAAAAATGGTGGATCTCTTTTCGTTGCTGTCATTAGGCGTTTTGTGTTGTCCTTCTGTCACACGGACAATAGCATATCTTCGTACTGCGTTACTATGGTTATTTCAGCCTGTTGATAATGATATCTGTATCTAACGCGACAGAAAAAAAACCGTGACGGAAACGTTCTGCATGTATGTCAAACTCTGTTCTGATTGTTCACTGTCTCCGATTTTGCCGGCGTTTATTCATTACTTTTTCTGAGGTTCATAACGTTGGCACACAAAAAGCATGTTCACTTAATACGGAAGCAGGTCACTCTGTAAGCATCCGTCGCTGTCACCGCTTCAGTAACTCGTCTATTCAGCCTGACGTTCCTGGCTTTCTCTTAACCCGATAGCGTGTTTTGGCACGCTAAAATCCCTTGTGGTTTCATCGCGTTGCGAGTTTCGGTGTAAACCATTTTTTTTTTCTTTCACTTTCTACCATTGTAGTCCGTCTACATTCGTCTCCGACGATCTTCTGGTTTATCTCTCTTTCTCTCTCTCTCTATTTGAATTTCTCGTGTCTCCGTTTTTCCGCGTTCCCCTGTCGTTCCTTTGTCGGCCTTCATTTTTTTCATTTCTTTGTTCACTGCCTGCGTGCTGTCTTTATCGTAGAGCGACGTGGCTCGCCCAGCCTATTTAGTTACCTTGCACCTCAAACAAGGAGCTAGATGTCGAAAACGTTGGGCGCCGAAATAGAGAACTTTTCGCTCTGGAAGCTGTTGTTGCTGCATAGGCAAAACGATGACAACGGTCGGAGCGCGAGGCTTCCTCCGACCTGAAAGAGAGAAGCGCAAAGAACGACGGAAGGAAAGCAGACCTAACACGAAAACGAGAGCAGGGCCTTCGCCTTTTCTTCTGGGTATCTTTGTCGTCCTTTTGGCAAGACATGGCGCGGTGCTTGCCTCGCTAGCTGCTAGTCGTTTCTGCTACTTGGCAAAGGCAGAAGGAACAACTCAAGGAAAAAGAGAAAACAAAGACGAAACAGCAAGTGAGGATTTGGGAAGTTTGTTTTCTAGAGACATTTTTACTACCTAGCAGAAATAGCGATGAGATGAAGGTGGCAACGGTATGAGAATTCAAAGAGACACTTACAAGCACGGAGGAACCGGAGCGTCAAGACACAGAACATATACGTAGTCACATACAATTGTAGGACCAGGTGGGAACCGAGCAAATTCAACCGCATAAACAGATGCTGCTTCCAGTGAAACCGCGCCAGGTCCCCCAGTATGCGTTGCCGGGGGATATCTGCCGTTTCGTTGTCGCTTCAGCTAGCAGCGCTGGGTCTCGTGAGGCAAGGTGAAGCTATCTAGATGTCTGTGTAGTTTATGCGAGGAAATCTAAAGGACAGGAGAGCTATCTCTAAAAAGCGGGTAAACATTGGAATAGGTAAATTCTGACGAAAATTCTGGGATTTAGCGCTCTATCTTGTTTACCCTACCGAGCCAAAAGTGGGACACGAAATATGCAGACTTTAGATTGGCATACGTTATGAAATCGACCATGAAGGAATGGAGAGAGCGCGCTTAAAATCAGCCTCTCTATCGACGACTCTCATACGCTTAAAATTGGTCAAAAGCGGATTACCAAAAATATAATCGCAAAGAAACGCTTTGAGCTGCGGACGTGGTTAGAAAAACTTTTCTAATGGACTAACCCGTCGGCGAAGTTCAAAATTTGACTATTGCAAGGGCTGAAGCTGGCTGAAATCCGAGTTCAACGTCTGGGGTTTTGTCGTACGGAAAGACACATATGTAACCGTACACACTAACCAAACTACATGTATAATTTTTATTGACGCCACATTTCTCCCATGTTATCTATTCTAATCTTCAAAGTAAATATACACAGCATATACAGGCTTACTTTTGTCGTGGCAGAGCCAGAAAAGGCAAACCTTAACGATGCTCAAAAAAAATATATACTTATTTCTTTTTGTTTTTTATTTTTTGCAGGTAATTGTATCCACACGTTTAAGCGAAACGAGCTGACGCATATTGGTTGCATATTGGCATGCCAATAGGTTAAGGGACTTCAAACGGATCCGTTCCAACATCTTTACGGACGTTCTTTTCAGTTCATGGTTTACATTTATATACAGAGGTAAGCATCAATACTGGAATGACGTAAGGGAGGTTCGTGTTTTAGACAAACAGAGCCGAAGAGAAAAAGACGAAAGAGTAATATATATAGTACTCGCGTGTTTGAGCGTGTGTGTGTGTGTGGGCATATGTAATTTTTTTAAAAATTAAGTCGTGCCTCAGTCTGTCGCACATATGTACCTCTCCAATATTCGAGTCTAGCTTCTAACGGTCACTTAACAATAATCTGTGCAAAATTTGAAAGGGGTCTGCGTCAAACAACTAATATATGAGTGTTGGTGCAGCGTTAAGCGGAAGTCTAGTCATTTTACACCGTACAAATCGTTTAGTTATTATAGAAAGCACCTAAAACAGGTCATATTCTGGTAACTTCTTTCGTTCTAACTCCGTCTAGGATCTACGCCACTATTTCTGTATGGGTAGTACGCTGACTGGTTGCTCTGACCGACCAGATGGCGTCGTCGCCGCGATTCTGGCTACGGTTTAGCGGATGCCAATACATATCCTGAGTTACCTAGTGACCGCTAGCGAGAAGATGACCGTGAGTGGAACCTGGTTTGTTTGGAGGCCTTTCATGGTGCGGCGGAACAACAACGTGGTCCGCTTCTTCTGTTTTTCCTTCTCTCTCAGTCGTCGCTGTGATGGTACTAGGCTAAAATCTGACTACTTACGTCTAGAGCCGACAGGGTCATAAAGATGTGTCTGCGTTCAAAGTATACAATGACAAAGCTAGAGATATTGCGCCACTTGGATTAGCACCCCAAATTGTTTCGTACCCTACGTCAACACAATGATGATGATGATGATGACGATACTAAAGAAATGGCGTACGGGGAAGAGGGGCCCGTGTAGGCCGTGAAATCTGTTCTGCTACATATAGCCTGCTAGGTGGCGCTAGCCTAACTGTGAAGCTTTATCATACCATTGAAGCCTATGCGTGACTGTTGTCGGCCTACCAAAACACCCTTAGTTCTGCTGTGTGTAGGATTGCCGCGTTTTCGAGCAGACTAAACGTTCACGCTAGTGCCTAGAGGCTCAATAATGAATGAAGTTGGAGCGTACGCCTGGAGGTAGACAGTGCTTGTCGTTGGTCTAGCAGAGGGCTAGCAACTTGCTTTATGCGAACAGCTGCGTCTGTGTATGTGTGAATTCACTTTGGAGACAAATAGCAGCCGAAAACCGGGCTACTGGTTGTTAAGAAAGTTGGGACAAAGGCGAAACCTAGCAAAATAGGCTCGATAAGAAAGAGATCATGAAATCGACAATGGCCAGATGACGCACTTCCGAAACAAAGAAAGGCCCACCCTCAGCTGGTTAGAAATGATTATCGCATAGGTAGCGAAGAAAGTGTGACTGCAAAAGGTTCTACTTTTCATGTGAACGGAAATGCGTTTGGTGTCTGGCATCAACTCGATGGTTATTTATAAGATTACTTTTTTATTTTTTTTTTAATCTGAAAATGCAAATGATCGCACAGGCAAATAGTACTATGCGTTATATATATATAGCGAAAACAGCCATATCTCGTAAGTTGGTCATTGTTGTTATTATTATCGCATACGATGGCAGCGCTCGAGTGGCACAGGGAGCAGTGGCCAGCAATGACCGATGTGAAATTTCTGCTGTCACCATCGCGTAAACGTATTTCAGATTAAATAAGCACCAGTACGCAATATTGGGGCAAAGAGGCATCTAAAGGGCGCTTGCATGCCCTTTAGATGCCTCTTTCGTCGCCAAAATCGTTTTACTTTTTGTCATTCCCATATCAACGTTTGAGGGTGTGCCGATTTAAAGGAGAAATCGTGTATAATTACTTAGACTTCATCACAAGCACCTCCACACACGCTTAGGGACCCAAAGCTATGTATATATATATATATATATCTACTAACATTAGTATTATATATGTCTGTGGTCAGGAATTACATCCACATAGTAACTGTACGCTCGCCGTTCTATTTTGAGCCTTTGTTTTTCTCAATTGGCACATTAAGGAAAAACCCATCCACGAGTTTCACATCACTGTTTGTCACATATTTATGTTTGGCTCGTTTAAAGCACATAAAGCATATCGTACGTTAATGCAGACGTATCAGACACCAAATTCATGTATATGGAACGAGCTCTCGATTTGTTATTAGTCTGTTATATCTTTCACTGTATGTCATCCTCATACTTTATCAAAAGCATCAGCCATAGCAGCGAATAACAGACCGTTCGTGCCTGCAGGCAGGCTTTGCGAAGGACTGCAAAGTGCAGAAGTGAACTACATTTGCGGCAACCCCATCCTCATGCAACGCATTCGTTCACCGCCGCCATCGTGTGAGACGTCGACAGCTGCTTTGGTCCCAGCCACTATAATCGCTCATAATCGTGGTAATAGAATAACGATATAATAAAGAAGGGCCGTGAGCAGAACACTCTGTACTGCCGCCGCTGCCAATGAAGCGCTCTCTTCTAGTTTTCACATGAGGTGGCTCATTTCAACAAGTTCACTATCATCTATTGGGCATAGTTCTATATAATTATTATAATCATATTGTTATTGCCAGAAATAAGCTTATTTTAGCAGGTTCATAGCGGTGACGCTAAAGTTGTTGTCAGCTGTGTACTTGTAAGCTGAGCGTTAACATTGTGGCGAGTTGTAGGTCGGCTAGGGGTCGATTTCTGGGCTTGTCGACAACGCATTCTTGCTACTGCTGTTGGTGATGGCGAGCAGTCTGTAGAGTCGTCAATGGCGACTGAAACAGATAAAACGAATTCCTCAGCAGAAGTCATACCGAGCGAGGAACTACAGGCAGCTCTCGGTACCTTTCCATCTCCTGGCGTGCGGTAATATCAGGTATTAGTGAGCGGTAATTTGCTGCGCAGAAGGATTCCTTCGTATGTTCGAATTAGGGCATGGAGCTGGAGTTGCTGTTCCTGTGCGACGACGCTGACAACGACGGGACTCAGCACCCTCGTCTTCGGTGCGAATGATCTGAAGAAGACAAAGAAATCGCAAAGAGTAAAGTAACAAATTGGACTTTGCATAGGCCGCTAGGGGACTCAAACAAGTCACAGGTAGCAGTTCTTTTTCTATCCTGTAATATTTTGAAGCTATCCGAGATTTCGTTTCAAATCGTCGTGTAAGTACGTTTCACCTATGTGAGTTTCATTCTATGACCTATAATTAATATCTTCGAAGTTTTACGTCCGCAATGTTGCACATATTATAAGTGTCAGCACCGATGGCCTTTAGCCCTTGTAGCAACAAAAATTGTAGATAACTAAATGAATCACAGCGAAATCTATGCCTCTTCATGTAACGGCAAGATCCTCCATCTACGCAGATCCATTGAACTCATTCATAGTGTTCTGTATTGTAGAGTGTTGTGCACGAGCTTACACACCGACCTTCGCAGAAATTCATAAAATGAGCAAGGCCGTAACCGCTGACGACAAACTCCAACGTCGTTAGCAAAACAGATATTCCACTGTAAATTATTCAGAGCTTGTAGAATACACTTTGCTTCGAGGCGATTTGTCCTGAAAACATTTCGATAAGGTTCTTTCATGCGTATACATCGAAAACTAAACGCTGGCAGGGCTTATTTACTCTTGCCGTGTACGTTAACTAAGAAGAAGTCAAACAATTCGAAAATATCCTTCATTTAAATGGAAAATCGGTGGACTTCTCTGCGATACGAAAACCCCTTATGCGTTCAATGGTGTTTGCAGAACGAGATAACGCTGTGCACAGTTTCTAAAGCGAACGAGACCAGTAACCGATAGAAATATGACATAGTCATAGTTTTCTTGTACTGACGTCTGCGACCTCAGAGAGCCGCGAACAACTGGCGTTTTAAAGTTTTTATGTGAAGCTACATATATTGATTAACCTCGCAACGCATGAAGTGCTGCTCGCGCTCGTTCCGATCAATGCGGTTTGTAAGAGTATGTCTTCCAGCGTTATGTAGAAATCGTTTTATAAGCATTTACTCAGCTGTCGAGCTATGCGTATGAAGAATTAATATGTCGTCGGCAATTTCGAAGCAATCAAAGGCTTCGGAAGGACCTTTTTATTAGCTTCATTAATATAATTTTTCTAGCATAAACGGAGCACGGTCCGGGCAAGCTTTCACACAGGAAATATATGCGTGGAATATCACTCTAGTTCGACAGCAAGTGTCTAGCTTAAATAGAATATTTTTGAGAAAAACAGCTTTTACAATGTTTTATAAAAGCTGGTCAAGACACCTGCTACCACAAGTCACGACAATATGGAGCATGTGAATATATAACAACGACCACAATATAGAGCTAATTTATTAATATTGCCGCCAAACGCAATTACTAGTTGCCCTAGAATATTTGTGGTCTGTATTTTGTCTCGACAAATGCGCCGAATCCACTTTCACGGGACCTCTGTTATTCCCCCTAACCCTCCCTTGACACAGTTTCGGGGGCATCGAATTTTGCTCAAGTGTATATAATTAATATTATAGTTAGAATAATCCATGACTTCATACGCGTCTAGACACTTGTACAGTGAATGATTTATGAGAATAAAAATAACCAACAAATCATCGTTATTGCTATGAATAAGCTCTAGGCATATACACGTCCATTGATTCATAGTTGAATCACAAGCGATTAAAATGCATATCGCGTGATCGATGGGGGCGACCGACGCTAGCCATTGGGGACTACTCCACAGGGTCACTGATTTTCCAGTCTGGTGGATACATACTGCAGCCACACGTCCAGGATGACGTTGGCATTGTTTGTCTACGAAGGGTCTAAAAACAGGATCCTCTGGGGTATCTGCGTTCAGAACTAAACAACACAGCCGCACCGTGTAATAATAATACGCAGCAGCCGTATGCCGTCCAGAATGGGTCAGAATGAATCAGGCGGGTTTCCCGGCGGTTTCCCATTCTCTAAGTTCCCCCAAATATGGGGGAACTTAGAGAATGTTACGGAGCAAAGAGTCCAGTGTTGAATTGTGATTCATATAATAGCGTTTGAAAGTTCGCTCCATTGACATATTAATATAAGAAGATAAACCTATAGCGACCAAATGTGAGATAATTTTTTTCATAATTAGTTCTATTAACCTTTGTATTGTAAGGACATGTAAGGTATAAATTGTATAGCGTTTTAAGGTTTAGTTGCCTACTAATAGGTTCGAGCATGGTTCAACCGGAAGGTTGATGCGAGTGAATTCGCATCTTCGCTAACGCTTTCAGTGATGTTTTCAGGCCTGTTATTTTATGTAATAACAGGCTGAGCTCGCATTGTCGTTTTAATAAACATTCTCATAAAAATGAATGATGAAAATATTGACATTATGGGGTATGTGTGTGTCGTGAATTATTGAATGATATCAAAGTTGTTTCTGCAAATATTGGCTCTTGCACTAAAGCTACGCCATACCTGTGTCACAACATGTATGCGTTTAGTAAATCCTCCATTCATCGCAGCCGTTGTCTGTGTAGTTACCCTTAATAAAATGCGTCCCTACAATTCTATGGGTTTCTGTGCTTTTGCTTGTTAGAATAATAGATGTGATAAGACTCTTACCGCTGTCATCTTTTACTGCTTAAACGATTAATGGTTTTAAGGCTCATTCAGGGAAAAAGTCGCACTTAGGCTCGTCTTGTCCTAGAAATGAACAAAGCGGCACGTGCGCCAGGACCGCTGAATGCACAACGGAACTGACTAGATAGCAACATGAATTTGGTAGGATATAAAAGAGCAGTCGACTGAAGAAAATCACTCGCTATTATTTTTGGTTTTGTAAACTATTTTCGCGGATGTTTGGACGTCGTTTGTGTCCCGTACAAATTTAAGCACTTCCATTTGTCACCTGCTGTTTCTGCTGCTGCTGGGCTTGCCTGATAGGCGAGAAGTGTACCACGGATTCAAGCATAAAGCCGGATTAATTTTGTGGCTTTCGGTGTGAGAAATCGACGCCACCATAGACTGTTTGTGTGGCACTAAATCAGCGAGCTTTCCGTCACACATATGCGCGCATACAAGCTTCCAGTTTATAGTGTCTATAAATAAAACAGATAAGTAGTTTTTTCGCAATTTGCATACAAAAAAAACGAGACAAGCGTTTGTTTGATCGAATTTTTATTAGCCGTGGACATTTTAGCTGTTCGCTGTGATGCCGTTTTATGGTCAGGCAAAATTCGTTGTGCTGCCGTTACCGTTAGTGTATGTCACTTCGGCCAGAATTAGAATCACCTATACTGTCAATCTATAGGTATCAACGAACTGTAGTACTATAACTGCGTGTATTTTGCATCAAGCGTATAGCTACGTAAACTTTTCCCTAGCAGTACGTTACGGGAGTAATACGCCCAATACGATACTCATTAGTACCTGTTTACCTATTGATAAATTGCAGTGGATATGTGGCGTTAGTACGATTTTCCCGTATACGCAGCTATGCCGATTATAGCGCTCTCGCTGTTGTACGTTATACATTGCTGACCCAATCCTGGGCTGGTCTGGGCCACGACATGCCTTGCTCACTTGCATGGTCCTGTGGAAGAGCAGCAGAAGCGTCCGGAAACTGTCAAAGGCATTCGGCAAGCGAAGAAGAACAAACACGAGCATGGGTATCTTTGTTCGGTTCGGTTTGTATTTGATCAAACAGATGTTTCCTGTTATTTCTTTGGCACGATGTGTATAACGGTTAGATGCAACATCTTCGCAATCTGCCGGTAACTTTCAATAAATAAGGACAGAACATACGTATGAGATATCCGACAGAACCAACACTCCCGTAAATGACCAGGACATCACGCAGTCGCCCATGCGTTCGGATGTGCTAGAGGAGGCAAAGTTGACGGCCGGACAACCATAGAAGATACCATGAAAAAAAGGGCTTTCTCGCCCGTGATAACGTGTCGATATCATCTAGAAGAAGCTATAGTCCACCAAGTAAAGCACTACCGGAGAATCGGACAGGAAGGACAGAGAAGTAAACGACGAGCGATACAGGGCGTGCAGTAGCAAGAAGTTGAAAGTTCACGGGTTGGACTTTCTCGAACGGCGCTACCAAGAGGCTGATGCGTTCCTGTCAAGACACGCTGCAGCTGCGAGTGAATCGGGTAAAATGGCTGCCGAGTCGGTAGCAAAAACGGCGGCCGCTGCGTGCGAGACAGCCACAGCAGGCAGTACGCCGGCTGCGTCGTGGACGACAATAAAAAATCAGTTTAAAATATTTAGATTAAATACGTGACAAGAATCATCGTGTCTGTGTTATCTCGCTAGCACTGCGTGTCTGCGAAGGGGAGAACGCAAGAACCACCGAACGACCGAGTGCTCCTTGCTTGACAGGCGCGGTTGCCCCAGCCGTCGTCTTGTGAAAAACGAGACCCATCCTTCTTGCACGCTCACTCGCATCTCACTACTGGTTTGCCCCAAGTGCCTAGTCCTTGGCTCCTTTTCGACCCCCTGTCTATTCTATGGTTTGTTTCGCAGGGTGTTAGTTTGTTGGAACGGGAACGGGCTACAGTAGAGGCAAGGCCTAGAGCCAGGTCGCCCAGCTGACTACCGACAACTCAGCAACGCAGGACAAAACGGAACGGCGCAGGGGCACAAAGGACCAGAGTGGAAAGAGAATCAACGAGGAACTGGCGTTTTTAGAAGCTAACGAGACCGGACTAGCAGAGGCGGCGCTGCCACCAAGAACAGAAGCGGTATGTTAGTGCAAGACTGTCCTGTTGTATACTGGAAATACTAGCCACGGGTGGTGGTCTGGTTGGTCTTTACGCTTTTCGTCATCTGTCTGTCCGTTTATTCGTCATCACTGTTGTCGTACTGCTCCGCAGTACTGCGTTGTGGAACCACCGTTGTTTTTCAATTCCTCGCGTGTCGTTAGCAAGAATAACCCCCTAGTGGGACGAAAATAGAAGCAAATAAACTCAAGAGGGCGATGCGAACGAGAGCAAGCGCGCCGTAAGTAGGAAAACACAGTATTCGTGGAAGGAACCTCCGAAGCATCGAGCTGAACTTGAAATTAGGGGAAGTAGTAACGGCTAGCTCTATCATTGAATATACGAGAAATTTTACAATAACGATGATAAATCCAAAATAGAGCTAGTGATGGAATAGTCACAGAGTGCTAGCTTAAAGGAAGACTCGTACACGCAGCGTACAGAGACAGTGTTACCAAGCATCGAGGCATTATTCAGAAGTATGGTTCAGTAAAGCCCTTAGATCAGAGGTCAACTCCAATAGGATTTACGCCATCGAAGCGCTATCGTTTTGACATAACGAGATAAATAAGGTTGACTTGATACTACTGATAAAACGTAATAGCTAGAATTGTATTTTCGCCAAACGCAGTGTACTTTGCCTCTAGTGTGGCATTCGGTCAAAAACCCCTTCGATGTTTGAGCTATCGTCTTTAAAGGACTTTTGCCATCCTGCGATATTTTTTGAGAATTTTTCCTGAGTATCGTCTTGCCCTGTTGGCTATCCTATGTACATATACGCGCATAGACAAATTTAAAGGAGATTTTACAAAATGAGACTTATTGATGACAGCTGATAGAATAACTCAGTCTATTGTCTCAAATCAGTCGACTAGGGAGGCTGAGAATTAACAGAGCCCCTTTGCTACATAAAACAGCTAATCGATAACTGTACATGAGTTAATATAATCATGGTAGCGGTGCTGTTTTATGGCAATGATTTATTTAGATATGCATGTATCGATCCATAACTTAGTTAGTAACTTGCGCCAACAAAATTCGATTGCGATACTGAGGATAGGAAAAATGTTTTAATGATTATTTATAACATTTCAATCGTACAAACCTTCCCTAGTTTTCTTTCTTCTTGCTGATCCTGTTCAAGTCGTGCTTATCGTACACTCATGTTATCGGCAAGCAAACGTTTAAAGGTTTAACTCTTCGAAGGATTGGCTAATCTTCTGGTTGGATGTTTATTACGTGGCTTGATGTTAGCACAATGTGCTTTCACGTTTGTTGTTTTTTGTAACAGTTCGGGATTCATTTTTTATTCATCATTAAGAAATCAAGTCATACCGTCCTAGCAATATACATTCGAATACCTGCTGTATATTAATTGCAATAAAGATTAAAGAATATAAAGTTTATTAATCTTTCTGATATGTAGAGCCGACAGTAAACACTCGCAACCTTCAAGGAGCTGCCGTTATGCAATACGCGTTCCCTAAACCTCGCAGAAATGTAAATAGCATATTTTAACCGGCAGTTTTTGCGGTGTTACTCCTATCGTAGGCCTCTTTTTCAAGCGACATGCATAATAGGCCCTTATCTATTCAAATACGAACCGACAAAGTAGCAACGGCCGCTGCAGTAGCAAGAGCCACTCAACAGAGAGTCACCCTCGCCCAATTCAGCTTTCTTTCAAATTTCTTTCATTTTGGAAATGTTGTTGTCGCCCTAGGCAGCGCGCCTCATTGGCCTAATCAAGGTTGACCTATGAAGACGCACATTTGAATCCTATTTCAGGACGCAGAATTGCCAATGATGTTAGAATCGTTTTGCCCAAAAGTGTTCAACATTTGTCTCCCATTTCGCCATTTTCAACTCTCGCATCTCTCGATTCGTCGTGTCGTATTGCGTATTATTTCTCTCTCCGTATGTATTTCTTTTTATACATGTATGCACCTCTTCTTTGCTCGCCTAAAGATAAATCCCCTCGCATACTTTATAGCCATTTGTTTATACTTCTACAACTGCTTCAGATAGTTCTCAATGCAGCCGCCTAGAGACTTAAGAGACCAAACAGAAAATACTGCTCTATCCATATCTCTGCCAACAAAAAATCCACTGTATCTCCACGTGTCTCCCCACCCAGCCCATGTATTCGATTCGTTTACTGAACGCCTATTACCTCCCTGTTCTTCCATAGCGTTTCTATCCGTATGCCAAATGATTTACTATTGCAGCTCAATGCCATGCCCTTTGCCAAGGGTCCGCCCCATTGCCTCAGCCACCAGCCAATAGGCTAGTTTTCTACCGCATCAAGTACTACTGCTACTGGGGGCATTACTATGACCATAACGTACTACCACTGTCCATATTATACGTCTGATAGAGCGCTGGCAGTGGACGTCAATCAGTGCTGAATCAGCTGGATTTAGCTAAAGAAAGCCATTGTCGTCCGTTGATTGTGTGTGACCCTGCCAGCACTGGGTGCTTTACCATCGTGACTCAAGTTAGGAAAGCAGTAGACGATAACTTGATAGCAGTCGCAGTAATTGTCATCTTTAAGGATCTTTTTTTTAGCTTTTCACTGGTTCTCTTTCCAATGTTACCTGTTTTGTGATACAATAATCTCCTACGTATATGCGTATACACACATTTGCTAGTCCGTCCCACTTTGCTCCCACTTCCATCAATATATACCCGATTTGAAGAAAGTTCAGATTTGGACGTCAGTATCGCACATCCTTCCGTGACCCCTATATCAGTTTTAACATGATCATCGCGGTCGCCATTCCCGCCCAAAAGTGCACATAGTATTCGGCTCGTAGCGCTAGCATACAGCGGTACGTGTATGTAGTGTTAAACATATAATGCTACATAACTGCTGTGCATCCCGCTTTTTTGTGCAACATATAGATAAAGTGTGTCTAAGTTACTAGAAATGTATTTAATATAAGTATCTATTATATGTATAAGATTTACAATAGAAGATTCTGTCATATTATTGCTGGTATACATCAAATCTCAGTATCGTTGCAACGTAATAAGGCCTTTCTGCTGGCATTTGGGGGTGATGTGTAGTGGTTGTCGGTAGGTAAGAAGTTTTTTTGTTACGCTGTTTTTTTACCCGAAAAGATCGTGTACCAATATATATCGTATAAGCAACATGCGGATGCCCTGACTTGCGAGCATAAAGCGTACGCATTAGGACGCGGGCAGGCATTTGAGCCACTCATGAACAAGGACGGAGAAAAAGAAAAAATACAGGAACCAACCGCATTTCTACATCGTCTATAACATTTAACCTCGGTGAAACAAAAAAAAAAAAGCTGAACAATACGTCTATTGAAAAAGTGAGGTAGTTACTGAGAAACAGGCCCCCGACCTCCGGCGCTCAAACGGATCGTAAGCTTTCTATCCGTCTTCACTGGATGCATATGACAATTATGTGTGTAGCAACGGAAAAGTGAAGTAATAGAGAAGTGACTAAATCGGACAACAATCAAGGCCCTATAATACGTACCTGATATTCTGTCACATACGTTGAATTCGCCGAGAACTGTCTATTGACACTTTTTTCTAATATGTTAAAACTGTTAGATCTTATTTCAAACTATCAAACTTCCAATAAGTTAGGTGTAACTCTGTATGTATGGAGACCATATGAAGTTCCAGTACCTAATATAATTACCTAAATATTTACCTTATTACATGTAGAAATGGTAACACATTTGATGTCTAATGAGTCCTGTGTTAGATACGTTCGTAAAGTCATTTTTTTCGACATTTCTAATTCGCTAACTTTCATCTACTAGTAAGCTGTACATTTATTATTTGTCCTCGAATCTTCGCTCCAAGCGTATGCTTCGCTACCATTCGCTATAACTGGTAACTTGGAGGCCTTTCAAATGCCAAACGAATGTGATCCTTTATAGTATTAAATTATAGCTATTACTTCGTAAAATGATACGAGGATCGTTACTCGTACAATTAGCTCTGTTACTCTCGGTCAATGTTACTAACTTAGAAAAATAACTTTTTTTTTTTTTCAATTCAAATTAACCTAAAGAACGAAACGTGTCTAAAGGGGTAAACAAATAGATCTCTATATCTTCTCTGTTCTCTATGTAGCACAAAAAGACGACACGCTCAGCTTTCTAGTCTCTGTGATATCCAGTCGGCCCTCAGAGCTGCTGACGACAAACTCTAAGACATGTCAGTATTTCAGAACATGTCAATATAGATCGTAAATAATAGTTAGGTCAGAGGTCGGATCGTTTAATGCTAAAACGGAACGGGGCACAGCATTCAATTTCAAAGCTAAAAGTTATTTTCTACAAAGGTAATGTTTCTATTCTCTGCTTCTTGGCCAATTAAGAGTTGTACACACATGCATTAATGGTTTGTGTACGTCCAGACAATAGATGTGACGACCTTTTTTGTTGCTACATGCTCAACATAGAAAGATTATAATTGATAGAGCAACCGAAAACGCCAAGAAGTGAATATCATTGACTCGTTTCCTATTTTCCTGATTGTCTGCGCTTCTTTCTCACTAGATAAACTAAATTCTTATCGCCCGATTCAACAGCTGTTTAAAAAAAGAACCGGCAAAACCTTGAGAGGTACTTTTCTGTAAAACTGTGTGTGTTTTTCAAAGCGCGCTAAATTTAATTACATAGGAAACATATCCCTATAACAAAGTGACTCAACTGAATGGGCTTCCTCTATGTTTTTTTTTCTGACTAATGGCTACGAATAGGTCCGTTGACAATAGCTAAGATTGTCGAGTCGGCCCTTAGTCGAAAAGCGTTATCGAGAGCGAGTAAGAAGCAACAGCCGAAGGGGACAGGGCGCTGGTTTCGGGGGCCTAGTCAAAGTGTGTTGCTACCAAAGCATACTGGGTAGGAGCATTTGATTGCCATAACTCTCCAACTGCCACAAAGAACTCCCAAATTGTTTCCGCCTGCTTTTGTCTAAGCCGCGATACACACGCCGCACACACTGAAGGGCTCAGATGATGACCACCTGTGTGGTCACTGCTGTTACAGACACGCTCGTTCCTTTATTGGCCTTCCTGGGCTTTCAGCTTTGCTACCGCTTCTACGCTGGAGGTGCTTGATGCTTGCGACCAGCTACTTTAATGTAGGTCCATGTCACTGCCGTCGCTCCGATAGGCCTGTCTGACTAGCCGGCTTCACTGGTTCGGCTGTAGCTGCTCACAAAAACGATGTACGATAACCTCTCACAACTGACGTCGTTCGCGAATTATTCTCGATGCCGTTGCCGTCAGTGTAGCCGTTACCGTCATGCTGGGGCGGTAGCGGCAGCAGCACGCAGTCGGCGTCAGGCAAAGACCGCCGTCAACAGCCACAGCAGCGATCTCAACAATCATTGCTTACCGCCATCAAAACTGAATTGACGCGGCGCATTACACCGAGAGACAGAAAAGTGGCTGTCGCTGGAAATCAGAGACGGCAACGATGGTTGCAACAAAGCACCAAATCTCACTCTGTGTTTGTGTGTGTGCGGGCGTATATAAGCGAGCGGGAGCTGGTGGCGGAACAGAACAGTATGTTTGGGAATACACGACGCAGCGCTCGAAATTCAGACAAGGAGACAACACATAGACGACAATTTGTATAGGGAGAGACGAACCGGAGTGCCAGCTGGTTGATGGGCTCGTTAAATTGGATGGCTTACGGCTCCAACATGCGGAGGCACCCCTGAAGCGATGCCTGTGGCCAGAGATTGGCGATGGATGCGCTGTGAAGTCGTACGGCCCATGGCCAGACGGTGATGAAAAAGCCCGGACGAACCGGACGGCTGGGCTGGGTCGCTCTGTATAGGTTGATATTCAGAAAATGTCATTTCCTCGCTGCTTGTTGTTGTTCGTTATGTGTTGTCGTGTTCGTTGCCGTCAGAGCCCCGGTCCTATGCGATGCTCACCCCAGTCAAAAACTGATGTGTTGAAAAGTCAGCTAGCGTACGGTTATGTAGCCGGTATCGATCATAATCAGCATAAGCCACAGTGCTTTATCCAAACGACAAGTAATGCAAACAGGACTGAGATACATGGATCTTCTAGTGAGATAAAGTAGAAATAGACGCAGGACAACGCATTGAAGGCGCCGCGGCGTGGGTAGGCTTGCCGAAAGCTTTCAGTACGCCGTTGTGGTAGTGTCCGCCGGAAGCGCTGAGGTTGTTCCTTGCCCGCGACATCGAATTTATTATTATGCGAACATAGCAGTATTTATGAGGTCTTACTTAACCGAGACATAATAAATATATGCCAATATATTTCATTACTTCTTTGAGCGCAAAGACATTAGCCACAATTCTGTCACTTTTGAAAATTCTAAACACCGATAGCGCATGAGCATTAGTCGTCCATGATACTTTCAATACTTTAATGATGAATATGTGAATATTTAGAGACATCACTGTAGACATGGCCGTGTCATCGCAGTCATCATGGCTACTTTGCGTTGTCCTAGAAGCTACGAACTTCTGCTTCAACCTTCAATAACCTGGTGATGCACAGACGCGTTTGTTGAACCACATGTCACAAGTTCACACAAACTATAACGACAACAACCAGCAGTGAAGCATGAGGGTGAGATGCCTCGGCCACGTCTGGCCCATTAAGCTGTATAAAGAAAAGGTCTGTGTATCTCGTGCTGCCAAGAACTACATTAGTACTGCATTTAAGAGTACAGATATTGTCTTGTTGTTTTGTACATACATCACAAAGCCCGCTGCTACTGACAATCCCATGGTGAAATTCTAATGTCCATATGCTATAATAGACTTCATAGTACATATTACTACGCGATATTTATTCGGTCACCCGCCCCGCTCGCTTATTCACTCTGACGATTGAGCTTATTATAGATCGTTGAGCTTGAATAAGCTCAACACAATTACCACATCAAAACAGCAGCGATATCATCGACAGCAGAAATAATATCGCTAAAAGGACCTACGAAAATACCCGTCGTATGGGATGGCTTAAAGAAAGCAGCTTCTTCGCTTTTTCCAGACGGTGAGGTTGCTCAGAATAGCTTGGAGGTAAATAGCCCATGGGACCGCGTTACGGCTTAATGCAGTGAGAGCGGCATTTCAGGGTTACTGCTAGTCTCAACAGTTTACTTGCGCGGTCGTCTTTGGTCATAGCGTGTAGTTGCTTCTTCACTTTCAGTTGCTTCCGGTTGTCTTAGCTGAGATCAAATTCGCTTCATTCGCAGGTAAAATATTGCGCTACCTTGCTACCCACGAGACGTCTGCTTCTCTCTTTCAAAGTTCCTCAATTACCCCATTAACTTTATGTGCGTCTGTATGTGAGCCCAACTGCTTGTATCTTTGTGAGCTTTCGCTGTATATACGGACATGGCTGCTACCGCCTGTTTCCGTGGTTCCGACTGCCCAGCTAGCAGCCCTTTCCCCTTGACCGCTTTAGGAAGCTCTCGCTTCGTCAACGTCCTCTACGTTTGTCTCGGCACCGTTGCAAACAGCCTATCTGGCCGTAAGATATCTATGCGTTTTTTCTATTTCTCGTTCCTCCTCCTTTCTACCTATATATAAACCTCGTTGTACCACAAAAGTTGCTCCTAGGGCGAACGAGTATATCTGTCGCCCTACTTGCCGATCCTGCTTAGCCCAACTTAGCCAACCTTTTTGTCGACTTGGCCACCTGCTAGTTAAGGAGTAGGCAGAAGCTAAGGACTTTTTTCCATTTGCTCTCACTGCTGAGTGTTACTAGTGAAGCCGCTCAGAGGAATAAACCCTCGGCCCGTTCTATTGTAGTAGCGTGAATGGTGCGGCGATGTTGGCACATCGACAAACGTAGTAGAGAGACGCCGGGGCAGGGGCAAATTCAGGATGATGGACACAGTGATTATTGAGTTAGCGACTTAGGTGGAAACGTCTTTTCGTATTTCGTTGCGATATCCCTAACACGTTTGGTCGCTGCAGTGTCGGCCTGCAATTTGTTTGCGGAAACATCCCACAACGCACCTATCCCAAAACATTCCGCACGCAGCGGCCCAGACATTTCACCAGTAGTACGCATTGCCTTTGCGCTTAAAGGAAGTCCTTTAAATAGTCTTGTCCAAGCAATGTGTGGCAAAGGACAAGATGTTGGTCTAGCATAGCCTGATATAAAGAACTGCGATCTATTAATATTTATTTACACACTACTGTTATCCGTTGGCTACATGGATTGAGATAATTGTCTTCATTCGACTGGAGAGAAACAGAGCTTGTCGCTGGAATATCTCCTTCAAACCTATTTTTTTTACGCAAACCCTTTGAAGTTATTTCCCATCTAGCGTCCCAGCGTTGGCGTCAATATGGAACCCACTTTTAGAAACGGTTAAAATTATCTATATCATTCGCGTATGTACACTTAGCCGCTTTGATTGGCTTTATGTTCATCAATTCACTCGACATACTAGAACAGCGCAATGAAGGAAGAAAGAAGCATATTTAATACGTGTAGCTTGCAGTCTATTTCGATTACTGTGATTCGTACCCGCCAGAGAAGACAATTGAATAAGCGAAACTGCGTCAGAGAGTGACATGTTCCACGTGATCTAAAGCTATTGCAATAATAGTCAGATGCGACTTAACGTATCAAGTGCAGTTCTATCGATTAGGAACGGACGTAACGGTCAGCTCGCCAGCAGTGTTATACGTACGACGATTTAATAGTGGATCCGACGTATTTCAAGGTTACGCCACGAGGAAAGAGATACTGCACCTGTAAGTTTTCCCGTGGTTCGTCTGCTCGTATAGCGATCACTTTACAATATTATTGTAGGTTATCTATCTGCCTTTGTTTTCGCTGTCGCAGGGATGCGTTTACTTTGTGTACATTGACAAGAGACTTCAGAAACGAGGATCTTGACAATAGTCGTGGCAGGAGGTGCGGTAACGGGTCCCAGTGTCGCCATGGGTTCGTACAAGCGTACGGTTGAAGACCCGAACTCTTTGAGTTATAGTTGATCGGCTGATTGTTGTCTATGATGTTTGCTGACGTCTTTACTGCAGTGGCGTCCTGTCGCCATCTAACCTATAACGATGATTCACACTATTGCTAAGTGCGCTAAGACAAACTGTTCTGTCAGTTTGAACTTTGTCTTGCGGCGAGAGGTCATAGTGTATAGCGTGTACAAGGGAGATGTGAGGAATATTCGTTAGAAATTTGTCGCGTTTTTCATGCAGAATGCCAAAGGTCAATGTCTGTCTGACTGACCGCGTTGTTTTCAGTATACGCCTATGAAGGTGATTAATCTTACGTCTTTCGTAAAATTTTCATCCATCAAATCGAGTGTTTTTTTACACCTGTATTTGCTTGTAGTGAGTCGTCCGACTGCTAAGCCAAAAAACTACTCATCTGTGAAGTTCTATTAGTCTGTTCCCTGTTCGCATCAAGTTGCACCACCTGGTGAAGAACCCCCGATAAAATAGAAAAATAAAAAATGCATTCTCTAGGGAGTGAGGTAGGTGATTTAGATGGACATGCAGTCCACTATATGGATAACGACTATAGCAGCTTTTTTATGCATCTGTTGTGTTCACTTGAAGTTAAATGTGTCTACGATCGTCCACGCAGATGAAGTTTTTCTAGTAAAGTTCAACCACGGTATTTTTTCCCTCGCAGTTTAAGAACGTTCTTCAGTATTTTAATATTATTTATTGTCACTGGTAGCGATGGCGATCTTAATATGTTATTGTGGGCCCTGTTAAGATTCTCTTCTGGTTTCCCGAAAAAGGTCCCGCTCATGAAAAGCTTCTTTTTTATTGTTGTTTACTAGAGCGAGCCCGTCAGCCATCTTCCAACACACATAACAATCTTCCAAGTTTTCCGTATGTGCGGAGCCAACAAACAGCTCTATGTTGTGTCAGCTGGAATAGCTCAAAAACCCAGCGTTACATTACCATTCGTTCACAACATTACAAGATGGAACTGATGTGTTTGCGTACATACGTTTACATGTTACATGATGTTAGTCAGTAGAACGCTTTCCACGGGCTGTGACAACAACAGACAACTATGTAACGCGACTATTGCCACCTGTGTTGGGAAGGTGTGACGAGCGATCGTTTGGATTCAAGCAAAGCACGGCTCGCCTCCGACTGGTTATGGTAGACTAATCGGGCAACAGCTGAATGAAGTACCACAACAATAATAAAAGCATCGTTTGTGCCACACAATTGTTTCCTATGAGCGTTTCACTCCCAGCCTTACGTAACACTCAACTACTGCAATACAAAGGTCGATACATTTTGCCGGTAGCGTACTGCTCGCGCACGAAGTTTCTGGTGCGATTCACTGGGTCAGCAGCACCAACAGATAGGAAATCCTCACTAACAACAGCCGCAACGTCGTTAACTTAGCAATAGATTTGATGTTAGTAAAAGCGGGGACGGTAGAGAAGGTAGCGTCGGCAACAGTACAATCTCAGTGATTTCGCTATCTTGAATAGATGTAAAAGTGAGTTCTTGACTTGGCCATGCTCATGCCATGCAGGCCGCTGGCGGCCTGATGCAGACCGACGCCGACAGCTGAGCCTTTTCGGTTCTTGGCACCTTCTCATTGAAGTGGTACGTTGTTAATCGAAAAACTGATCAAGTAGCTTAATGCTCCAGCGATTATCGGTGTTCACTTATTAGATGCAAATGCGGTGCTCAAATCAGTCGTGCCCATATCCTGACATGAATGTTTATGTTTTTATTTGAGGATAACAATACAATAGCTATGAGAAGAGTGTCCCAGTAGCGCGCTACATGACGGTTTAGCGTTCAGCAGGCTTACGGAAAATCA
Source organism: Varroa jacobsoni (assembly GCF_002532875.2). Taxonomy (NCBI): domain Eukaryota; kingdom Metazoa; phylum Arthropoda; class Arachnida; order Mesostigmata; family Varroidae; genus Varroa; species Varroa jacobsoni. The sequence goes on along the minus strand of NW_019214359.1, from coordinate 5,613 downwards.
CGTATTGCACGCAGTCAATGGTTTAGGCAAAATAGATCAACACATCGATACGTACAAAAAAACAGTGCTTCTTTTCCATTTGTCAATAGATTCCTCGCGATGCTTCGCAAGCAACTTCCATGAATATATATATTTATGCGTAAAAACCTATAAGGCCACAATGCTTACACCAATATTCTTGACTGGCGTTTTCCTTATATATATGTATAAAATAAATCGAATGTTTTTTTAATGTAAAAAAAAAAAAAGTCTGCGGCGGTTAGATACTTTCCTCGTCTCATCTAGTGCGTGATAGCTTCGGCAAGGGGCAAATAAATCTCGTCTTTAACACTTTTTCTTTGCATCATTCTACCAGCAATTTATGGTTACGAAATGCTCCATCTCGCCTTCACTTCTTGCCGATATATGTATCCTATTTTTCTTCTGAATGCAGCTCTCCCACGGATGACGGCAACACCGCGTGCCACATGAGTCTTAATACGTAACACGTATTTGATCTCACTTAAGAGCGTCTGTGTCTAAGTGTGCGTTTGCGCCCCACATCTCTACAATACGTGGAAAACGAGGGCTATAAATTCAAATAGTGGCAAGCTAAGAAAGCGAACTCAGAGAAAGGGGGTGAGTTCCTGTCTGACGGCAAAAGGAGAACTACCAGATTAACTATTGTCATTACATTAGGATTAGTCGCAGGTGAGGTTTCGCAGGTGGTTGTGTCTTCAACGGGATCAAGACCGATGTGAGTTTGTGACGTAGCGGACACTGGTGCAGATGAGCTAACCTCCACTGGTCACAGCTCGCTCAAAAGAACGCTGCCTCGCGGGGGCCGCTACAACTCGCTCATTGGTAATCGCCCGTTGAGTTGGTGATGCCAGTGCCTTTTTTTCAAAAGCATTGCATGCCTTACTAATTAGAGCAAGGCGCACCGGCGTCAGATTTGTCTAGTTAGTGTAACCTGAACGTAAACACAAACCAGCTTCAACTTATATATTTTATCTCTATATTTTTCGTGTGCGAGCCCCTCGAGGGAGGGCGATATTGCTGGCAACAAAAGATGATGAGCTAGCGACCATTGCTGATTTAGACCGGATACAGCTAACCAGCGGTTGCTGAAGCGCCAGTCGCTATTGGAACTCGGCTGTGAACCCGAATAAAGATAACCGGCCAGTCACTTGCCCTATATGATGCATAGAAATATAATACCTTCTTTTGAGTGGTTACTACGAGCACAAGGAGACAAAAAGGATTTCCGAAATAGTACTATGAAGTTTGAGGTAAGATCGCGAATAGTCCAATGGCCGCAAACGAATCTAGCTTAGTAAAGAGATGGTCGCACTATAGGAGTATAACTACACAATTTGCAACTAGAACTCCCTATGAATACTGAATCCGCGCCTATATTCGGACTCTAGCTCTCCCTATGCCCTCCAGACCCCACCCACCCCGGAAAAAAAATCCTCTGTTCCGTTTTCAGACTTTACTGCTTTATCATAACGTTACAAAGAAAACGAGAATTACGTACCGACCGAGAGGTCGTTGAAAAATCCCCATATGAGATATGTTATGCCGTTGCTCACTGGCATATTACTATCGCGAGCGTGGCATGTAGTATGAAGCATTTGACGGGCATAACATCTGGTAGTCGTCGAGGTGCTCAAATCGCTTGGTTGCGTGGCTCAGTTTGTGAGCGTGCTGGAAGCGGAAAACGGATATTGCAAGAACCGGCGTGAGGCTGTCCGGCTGCCTGCACAGGGCATTGAATCGGCTGCGCTAAAAAGTCTCAACGTAGAACTGTGAAGTGGTGCGATCATGCGATAGGACGTGAACGTCTGCGAAGTTTGCATATGCCTTTATGACGGGAAGCATGACAACCGGCGATGATTAAACAGCAATGGTAGCGGCATCAGCAGGCAGTGAAATCTCGATCCCATATTCTGCTATACGAGTTTTGCTCTTGAGACGCAGGCAACTCGACTAGGACCGAACTACAATTCGTTTGAGGATGCTTAGGACAATATCAAGTTATTTATGTGGAAAGCAAAGCAAGTTTTATTGGTTCTGCTTGAATTCGTTCAATATTTGAGAAATATATTATTTTTCTGTCTCGATATTATTGATTCAGAGCGCTTTAAAGTAACCTTAGTTTAGTGAAACTAAGCATATTAGATAAAAATTCCAGCCTATAGACATTGCATACCATTGCACTTTGTCTTATTACTTCAATTTTACTTTTCAGTTTGTAGCAGCTAATAACAGCTGAAGAATTTTTTTTCCTGGAAAACAGCTCCGAGCATAGGTTCTTAAGGACCTGGCTGATTTTAAGCAAAATTTTAATATCGTTGCGACATGGTGCGGTATTTACGCCGAGCTAGCTCTATATTTATACGTCGGAACATTATTAGTTGGGTTTAAATAAATTAAGCTCACAGTTACTGTGTGCTTATTTTTTTTTTTTGCACGAGTCATGTGTAACTGCTACCATTGCCGAATATCATTACTAGCATTTGTACACATAATTAAGGCTTTAGCACTAAGAGAGCTTTGAGATCATGTCAATGAAAGAGGCTTGACGTAAACGAGAACAAGTAGTTCCCATGATTTGAAAATTCAAAGCGAGCGTTTGGCCTAGCAAACAAGACGCCACGACAGCTGCCACTAGAACGATTAAAGCACGATTCACTCTGGTATATCGTACACAATTTACTGGTGTGGAAAGATCATGCCGTTACGCTAGCCCCAAGATCAACTACTAGAGATTCAGTGCTACGAACAACTCAATCCTACATCCGTATTATACAATGGGTATTAGTCTCTAGGCGTTGCCGAGAGCGTTCACTACCAGGTACCGTGGCTCTGGTTGCTACAGAGTCCTCTACGGCTTTCGTCCTTGCGGCACGCACTTGCTACATTGGGGACCTAAGCAACGGCCGAAAAGCCCGTTGGCATTCGGTCTGCCGTCCCACACGTCTTGGTCCCTTCAGCGAAACTGCTGCTTGATATAGCAAGGTCGTTTGGATGACGTGTGATGGTCCAATAGCCCTACTATATACTATATAGAAAGAGTCAGCTATAGACCTGTACCGGCTTATCCTCTAGTGGCCCGCTGTCTCTGACGCTGCCGAGCTATGCTTTTGCCGGTGATTGGCTCGGGTCATTGTTGAAATGTGCACAGAAGAAGAGGGGTAAGGCAGTGTCAGGCTGGGTCTACCGGAAGTGAAAGGGCTCCCTGATTTGGGGCCATTTGAGGTTGGCCGCACTTGCTAAACGCTTTGAGCCGTTCGCATACATATCCACTGAAACGGCCCATATGTTGGCCCCCAAGTCCACACGAGTCTCCAACTCCTCTTGCTTCTGTCACTGATGCTGTCGCTTCTCTATTAAGTGTACCAGTGGCGAGCAGAGTATTTGAGCTTCCTGCTGCACGCTAGCACATCAGATACCAAGACATTGCGATCTTTTTTTTGGCAGGCATGGCCCTGAGCCGTACGCCAGGGCCATGTCTGCAAAATACCCGCTACATTCAGGCCAATGTGCCAACTGTGCCATCTTATAGCGAACATGAATACAGAGAAAATGCGGCACAAGTGAGAAAAGGAAAGAGAGTCGGTGCTTGAAAAACGCCTCGGGGAACGTCATACCCGGCACTTGGTAAAGATTGCAAACATTGCACGTTATACTCCCTGTTCTCTTACTAGGGGCGCGTATCTATCTTCTGCGGCCTCCATCGTCCCCATTGCATTCAGCCAACCCCGCCGGCCGTTCATCCGAAGAAGTTATTCTTGCAGTCGCTGCTCATTATGTGAAGTACCCTACAAGGCGTTCCCGCTCCCCAGCCGGGGATTTACAAGCCATTTTTTATTTATAAGTACAAGCCAACCCTTGTATGACCTTTTTGTCTTTCACTTACTACGTTGTAATGTATGCACATGCAGTAATGCAGTGTACAGACTAACTTCGTTTTCCTATATCCAAGGGGGATATTGCGCTTTTGTTTCTCTCACTATCACGGACGTTACGCCAATGATAAAAGACGCGAATGGGCTAAAGGCTATCAGTGTGTCAACAGCAATTTGGCGTCAACGTGAGCGCCTTGCAATGTTTAAGTCGTATATAGCTAGCAGGAAGAGGGTTAAGCTGCATATTATCGTTACAACGTACTTGTGTTATAGAATAGCATGGGAGCGAGGTATAATCGAATGTAAAGTAGAAACTCGTTAAGATCATTTAAGGCGAACTATAAGGCGTTTGTGGCATCTTTGGGGGGCAGCTTTTCTTTGAATCAGCTTGGTGTTTCAGTATTCATGAGGAAAAACTGTCAAAATCGTCAATTTTATACCATCAAAATGCTAATTAATAATTAATTAAATCAATTAACACGATTAGACAGTAAAGCTTTGAGGTTCGCTACGAGCCATATTTGAATCGCGATGCCTGTCATGCTATGTGCAATCCATGACGTAAGACAGATCCAATACGGTAAGTACGAGGTTATCTGTTAATATAACACCTTACATAAGAGTAACATAAGTTTGACATTTAAATTGAGCCTTTTAGTAATGTGTTTATTACATTTGTCCAACCTCCACCTTAGTGTACGAGGTCCATGTAGGGCATCTGATCTCAACTGAATACCATGCCAAAAAAATCTAGAACTTGAAGTTAGTCTCCCTTCTTGAGCAAACGGTGCTGTTCGCCTATCGATATTATAGTATAATATAGTCAGCGATATAAATAATTAGCTATAGTAGCCTGCTACGGAAGGAAATTCGTATGTCATATAGCTTATTTTCTTGCATCTTTGTGGACATTTAGCCACCAGCGGAATCCGCTACTACTGTCTTCGTTTAGCGTCAATACCAGCTATCCATTTTTTTTTAAATGAGCCCCTATCGTAAACCGGAAAACACCACTGGCTTATCTAAATGATAAGCAACCAGCTGTTTACTGTAAAGTATTATATGAGAAATAACAAACTATAGTTCGTTCACAGGAAGGAAAAGGTATGGAGGCATCCGTCGATTTTCCGGGCACTAACGACTCTGACCGTTCCACAGCACCGAGACTACTCAATTTAATATTGCAGTGGTATTATGATGAGATTAGTATATGTATTCACGTGTCTTTTGTGTGCCTTTGTCTATTTAATATTCACAAATATTACTCCCCCCTGGGAACCCTTTCTTCAGTTGCGTACATTTTAGATAAATTGTCTGAGCCTGACAGCTGGTCTATCGTACGGAAGGCAGATGATATTTTAAAAGGATTACCTGTTCTACGCGTAGAGGTGTTACTTATGCTTTGTCACGTAGTCTTCTTCTGGCATCTTTTCTGCTTCTGCCGTGATTACCGAGGTCGTCAATAATGGAGGCGGTTTCATTTGAAAAGCTGTTTCCGGTCCGCTGTGGTATCTATATGGAAATATACCTTAAATAAATACTATGCGAAATTCTCGCCGTTAAAGATGCCTAGTTTCGACTGAAGTTTTTACCAGGAACAGGTAACATAATACTAAGTGCTTTGCTTGAATTGCCGATTGTACCGTTATAAAGACTTGACTTTGTCTTGCCGTACCTCATAGATACTTTACCCTATTCTGTAAATAGATTTATCATCGAT